>NW_026623543.1:0-161137 GCF_030028575.1 Malurus melanocephalus
TCCACTTGCCCAGTCTGTAAACGGCAGGAAAGCTCTGAACACAATTGTGATTTAGTAAATCAAATAGTCTCCTTATGGAGGTCAATATTCTTAGCTTAGCACTTTCTTAGAAAGCAAATAAATAGTTTGTTTGCCGCTTGTCTCCGCATATATTAATATCCCTTAGTTTTCATGTTTCAACACTCGAGCGCGCTTTTTTAATGCAGCTTCCAAGACTTCGGCGGCACATCGGCTGGACCTCAGATGAGGTCTCCAGAGCCCGGCACCCTTCCCCTTTTTATCTTTTTACTGGTGCTTATGGCTGTTTTCCGCTGCTTAGAAAACCCGGTTCAAAACTTACGACACTTCAGCCGTGATGCATGAATCATTTTTGCTCCATCCGTGATGCATGAATCATTTTTGCTCCAGCCGAACCGTGGTACGAGGCCGTCGTCGTCCTGCGAAGTGGCCTTTTCTCCGATTTCATCACGTCGGAGGTCACCATTATGTTAAAGTTTAGGTCCATTTGTTCGGAAAGCGCCGGGAGAAACAGCATTCTGATCACTATGACATGATAAGTGAACTCGCTTTATTGAAATTGAACATGCTTTTTATAACTACTATAATGAACTTCATGAATATTCCAAGTAGTCACCTCTCACTGGTCACTTCAAACACAAATTCCGATAAGGGGAGTATTTTGCAACTGTCTGGGGGTCTTACATCAGCCAGGGGGGTCCGAACCTAAAAAGGGAGGCAGGAGTTTTGCTCATCTGCCCGTTTTAACACCACCCTGTCTGCAGCTGGCTGATAGCTAGCTTGCCCTAGCTTGCCACGAGCCTCTTCACACAGCGATGTTTAACCCTGATAATTCCCAACACACCTGTGAGCTTGCGAGGTCTGTGAGATGTAGAAAAATATGTACGTGATACGGAGCTTCTCTGGAAAAAACTCAGGATATCTCAGGGAGCCGTCACTTCAGCCATATTTTGGCATTGGTCGCATGCTCAGTGGGCCGAGTGCATTTGTGGCCCTTACTTGTTGGGGTTTTGTTTTGCTTTGTAACTGTACTGTGTGGTCAGTGGGCTTGTCATTGCAGGTGTATCCCTTTTCCTCTGTGACAGCTTCTTCCAGTGCCTTTTTTTTTTTTTTTTKTTTTCTGCGCTTCAGAACAGCCAGCTTTTCTTGAACATGCTTCCTGTCTTTTCAAAAAAAAATTCATCTTCCACTTTAAGAAATGTTAGTCTCATAGAAGGCCACTTCAAGTGAAATACAGCAAGAGAACATTGTTTAGTGTGTAACAAAATGTCAGCTGCTTGCAGGGGARCTATGCTGTAAAAGTAAAATCTCTGGCATGGAGGGTAACTGCTACCGTTGTTTCCGTTGTTTCTGACATATGTAAATACTGACAGTGTTTTAGCTTACTGGAAGTTCTTTGAATGCTTTAATTTTAGAATTGCCTACGTGATTTTCTGTTCATCTAGTTTATGATTATGTAAATTACCTTACAAGTAATTAAATTACAAATCTTCGATATTGCCATAACAGGTGGATTTTGTAAAGTATGTTCTCTCTTCTGTTCTTTACCATTGTTTTTCATACACAGAAAGCTTTACCCAAAGGAGCCTTTTTTTCACTTGTGTGCTAGTATGAAGTAAGAAGTAAGCATCAAATGCTTTGTAAACTTACAGTTATGTGAAAAGAGACTTTAATGCAGATGGACTTGAACAGAAATTTTGTGTGCACTCTTAAGGAAGGTATTTAATGGGTAGGACCCATAAATTTACCTTTGTAAGACTATTTTCTTGTGTATAATAAATTATTTTACCTGATAGATCTCTTCCATAGTTGAAAAGCTTGTATATTGTGTAATAAACAAATTCCTTTTTTAGAATGCAAAAAAAGTATAATGGGGGAGAGGAATATAGGGCAAAGTGGCATTTAAGCAACAGTTGTTAAATGCTTACTTTTTTATTTTTCTCTGCGTTATATTGCACCAGAGTAAAATAAATCTGAAAGAGTAGAAATTTCTCTTTAGTTCAATAATCAGAGTTTGTGTTAAAAAATATTTTCTTGTGGGCTTTGTAGGATGCCTAATTGTGAGTGCTAGTGTATTTGATGTATTTKGAATCTTGTTTGCAACTATTTAGAGGCTACTGTGCAGTTACACTAATTAAATAGGAATGCTTTTTCATTTTACCCAGAATAAAAGATGAGTCTTCCAACAAGTGTAAGAAAAGYGTTTTTCAAAACCAGCATCGGAGTCAGTGACACACTTCATTGCAAAAAAACTCCCAAAAACCAAAGCAGGGGAGAGATGTTTGCTGAGGGAAGAATAGCATTTTCATACCTTCATGTAGTAGATGTTACAACAGTTTAACAAATGTTACTGTAGATACTAAAATTCCTCATGAGTTCAAGGGACAAGAAATCCACAGAGGGTGGATACATTAAAAAAATTAAAATGCAGAATCCATACATACAAATGAGATCTGATTGAGCAAGTCCATGAAAGTAGTTGGAAAGGTATTATATGAAAAGTGGCATGTATTTGCTCTATTTTTCTTTTCCTTGAAGATTTTATGTCTGGAGATTTGTTAGCTGGGCTGCTTGGGCTAAGTCTCTATGGTAGCTTTTATGTTTGGAGAGGCATGTTCAATACATGTAGTTACCCATACAAATCCGAAGACAGCACAGTTTCAAAATACACTTTTTTTTTTTTTTAAAGAGGTTTTAAAGGCTGAAGCATATGATCACAGTCAGAAAGCAAGAAACATCTCAAATTCAAGTCTCCTTACTCAGTTTATTTAGGAAGAGAATAGTAGCTTGACCAATTCTGATACTGTAAAACACAGCTCACCCACTTTCCTTTCTGCCTGAAGTTTTCTGTGTATCCCCTCCTTCCCCTAATATTTTAACCAGACTTTAAAAGGCTTGTGTGTAACCACAGGCTTGCTGCTGACGCCCATCTGTTCTTCTAGACTCAAGACACCTGAAAGTGAACCCAGCCAAACTTGCTTGCTGAAGCCTTGGCAAACCATTTACCCAGGAACTCCCTATTTTGGTAACAGTCCATTAAGACGAAATGAGTGATCCATGTCGGATATACAGAGGACTCAGACATTCCTTCAAACCTGTAGTTGGACACCTAGATGTTCAGTGATAGGTGGTTTTCCTACAGCTCTAATTGCCCTGGGGAGAATTCAGTGGGTGCCAGCTGGTTGTGATTCCTGCCTGTGGTACAGGGACAGGACCAGTGCTCATCTGGCAACACCTAATCAAGAGAATTCAGTGGAGTTTGACAGCATCATTAAAGTGATCTTAGTTGAGGCTATTGCAGAAACAGGCAGATACTCATTTCCACCCTTGGTTTTCCCTCCTCCAAATTCTCTCTTGCACTATCTAATAATCACACAGCAATGTGGGAACTATTAGTGTAAGAATAGCCTAAAACTGTTTGGAGGGTTTATTCACTTTTGGATCACTGAGCTGACCTGGCTTGCCAGCAGCACTTGGCATAGATACGCTGATAAAAACAAATGTCTAAGCTGCTTTTCAGACATATCTAGTACTTCTGATCGGAAGCCTGGCTGAGAAGAGCTGCCTGTTTAGTGATGGAGCCCCATGCTTCATCTCCCACCTCATTAAACTGTTGAATGTTCTTTCATGGTATCTGGAGGTGTTGGTTCCAGAAAGTATGTTTCAAAGCAATTGTTTTTAATCCATTTTCTCTCAAAATTTTAATGACATGATCATCTGAAGCTTTTACTCAGTGGGGGGTTTTTAATCTCAAGTCTTTTGCTGTAACCCATTTTAACCCTAAAGAACAAAACATTACATAGGCAAAGCACAATAATAAAAATGTCAGGGATGGCTCCTGTCTCCCTGTCTCGGTTTGAAAGACAGGTGTTTGCCGATGAAGGCAGGGACCCCCCTTGGAGTGGTGGATATGACTCCCCTTCCCTCCGAATTATTATAGCTTTGAAAAAATCACGGGCTTTCAGGCAAGAATATGGGTAAAAGGGAATAACAGTTTTTACTAGTATGTGTAACAAGGTGAAACAAGTAACAATAACAATAGCAGCAACCATCCCAGTCCCAAACCCAGTGACAGCTTTACAGACACAGCCTCCCCTTTGGTGCAGTTACACTCCCAGTCGGCAGGGACACTGTTGGCTCCCGGCTGGGCAGAGGGGGTGCGATGATTCCCTGGCGGCTGCAGGGGGCGCTGTGCCGCGGGTCCCGGCTGGCTCAGCTCTCCYGTGTCACCAGTGGTGGAAACAAAATGGCAGAGGTGGATGGAGAAAAGTTTCTCTGCAAAACTCACAGCGGAAATGCCGATCTTGGTGCTCCTCTGAACAGCAAGAAACCAAGGACGGCAAAGAGACGAGCAGAAATCCTGCGGCTGCGAGACGGGATGGAGCAGAGCTCACCCCTGAAGCTGGAATCGCAGGGGTTCCTGGCAAGGCACAGGGGAGAAGATCACAGTGCAGCAAACAGGAACCCAATGAGCAGAGATGCTGGTCTCCGCAGAAAAAGGCAGGCCAGCTCTCCCTGGAGCAGCCAGCAGGCAGACCTCCTTCTCTCAGCGAAGCAGCGAGGAAAGTGAAGTTACCCCCCCCCCCCCCCAACACAAAAAACACACACCTTCCCGGGCTTAGCAAGATTGCTTAGGTGGGACACAGGTGCATAGCATCTTCTTCACTAATCACCCACTCATTAAAAGGATGACGTGGGCAATTAGTGTATCCCAGCAACAAATGGGAAAGAAAAAAATTCCCAAAGAAAGGGAACAAAAGGGGAAAAATCTTAACCCACAACACTCCCTCAGCTTGGTTCCCAGTTATGGTTTCAATTAAGTGAGTATGAAGTAGTAGTATTAGTATTACATTCAGAAATTGATCTTTGGAGAATAATCAGGACTTTGGATTTTTGAACAAGGTAAAGTTTGTGATCTGAGGTAAACAATATGCAAACCAATTATGCAAACCGGTATCGGGTTTGGTCTGATAGAGTAGAATTAAAACGAAAAGCAAGCAAAGATGAAACTTAATACAACCCACTCAAGAAGACTTCAGAAGGATAAAACAAGCCACGAGCGTGAAAAAATTAAGGCAGGGAAAGAAGACAAATTCCCAGCCAAACAAAAATAGCTTTTGTAGGAGAATGACTGACTCTTACAAACTGATCCTGATAAAGATGCAGTGTTTGTTTTGAAAGTTGTGAAAAGGTTACTCCAGACTTTGGAAGATTGTTTCAGTTAATTTCCATCTGCTGCCTCCTTTCTGGAAAAACAGATTAGGAAAAAAACTTGTGTCACCTAGTATCCTCTCCTCCCAGTCAAAAGTGTAATGCTCTGTGAAACGTAGAGGTCCCTTCTCCAAACTTGCATTGCTTTTCTGCAAGGATAAAGCTAAATTCTATTAGCTAAAATAATGGACAGACTGGGAAAAGATCAGTGAGGTGATATCAGTTGGCATTTTCTTTCATGAAGATGTTTTGAAGACACTGTGGCAGTGTTCTGTTTCCAGTATGTTTTTGCTGCATATGTGTCCTAAGAATAATGAAATGCTAATTAACTTGTTGAGGTTGATGGTGACGTTCCCTTTTTAAAATCATGTCATTATGTGGTAGAGTTTAATATTTTCTTCTGTGTAGCTGTCATCTGATGTGTGGATAAAACCCAGCTGACAGAAATACACACTTAAATATGGTTGATGGGGGAAACTGTAAGACTTAACCAGCTTTCATACTGTTTGTTCAGCTGAGGGAGTTGAGGAGAACTGGTCACTCTAGAATGCTTGAAATGTGCTTCATAGCTGCCTTCTTTCAGATTGGGTTACTGTGTACATTTCTACTTGTGACCCTAAGTATTTGTAGTTAATATATTAGTATTTATTAAGTGTTGCTGTTCTTCTAAGGGTAAAGGAATATGATTTAATGGAAAGTATCTTCCTCTTAGTACGATTTAGCAGTTCATTTAATCTAATGAAACAGTCAAGGGGCTGATGTCCACTGTAATGCTCAGAGCACTCTTAATTTTTGTCTGAAAAAGAATTTGAAATTTGAGCTGATATCTAAAWAAACCATCTAAAGAACCATCTAAAAAACCATCTTGCTTTGAGAAGTAATGTAGGAGATATCTTGTTTCTCACAAAACATTGATTTTATTGGTATCTGGAGAACAATTTAGAGTAGATGCCTTGCACCTGAATTCTGAAGTTGAATGTGATACATCTGGAAGAGAACATATACAGAATRCAGAGTAATAGATGTGGAAATGTGGGAGCTTGGATTGACTCAGAAGAAACAACACTCAGATCCTTCTTGGCTGATGGCTTATAATTGCCCATTACCACCAATAAGTTCCTGTTTTCTAGGTGGGACTAGAACAAGGGAGGACAACTCTAGATAGACATATAAGTTTTTATTTTCTTTTAGCTTTTACTTGAGTGGTTTTCTGTGTTGTGAGTTTGACCCTATTTTAGCACATACAGTAGACTTTCTAATGACACTAAAGAAATTTATGACCTACTTATCCTTTCTTAAAGCTATGTCTTTCATTGGCTATCCTAAACTGTCATTTTGGTGCAAATGATCCTAATCTGCAAGTGTTTTTCTAGTCTTATTCCTGAGTGAGGCAGGATAAAAGATGTTTGAATTCTTCTGAAATGCATAGGTATAGCCATGGTGTCTCTAGACACATAGGGCTGCTGTGCATTGATGAAAATGAGTTATTTGGATAAAATTCAGGTACTAAGAGAGAAAGGTGKTTTTTTTTTCTATAAACAGCATATATGACAGGGAAAAATACAACTAAGGAATCATTTGAAACCTCTTTATTACAGACAAGGTATTGCTTATCAAATTTCAATAAAGTGTAGGACTTTGTTTTGGAAAAAAAGTGATTTCAAGGAAATTCAAAGTGGATTGAAAATGTAAACTGCTATGAAATGCAGATTGCTGATACCTAAGTAGGGGTCAGACAAAGTTCAGTACTATTGAGTGATGCTAGAAGCTGCACTGTGATGGTAATGTTGCTTGACAGAGAGGTCTGTTTACTGTATTGTTACATAATATAATTACAAACAATGTAAGTTCTGTGATGTAGTATGTATGTATATGTTAAGATCTGTTTAACACAGGAAAATAATTAATCTTGGTTTAAATTTTTCTGATATAAATGCAAGCATATGATTGTTGCAGAAAGACAAGCCTGCTAAGTCTTTCTTAAAGTCTTGCTGAAACAGAAATCAATAGGAAAAATCATTATTTCTG
The DNA here is from genome assembly GCF_030028575.1 of Malurus melanocephalus. Lineage (NCBI taxonomy): Eukaryota > Metazoa > Chordata > Aves > Passeriformes > Maluridae > Malurus > Malurus melanocephalus. Next base: position 7,258 of record NW_026623543.1, read on the forward strand.
ATTGTACCATACACAAATACAGCAATGCTACTTTTGGCATGAGGCAGGAAGGATGGTGATCCCTCCTGATGCTCATGGGATCATCTCTTGTTAGCTGAGGAAAGCGGGCAGCAGCATGGTCTTTTTTCCTCCTCCTCTTCTGCCTCCATGCTGTTACCTCTTCTCAACCAGTGTTACTGAATCCCAAGTGTTCACCTTGACAGCAGTTTGGTAAATCACCACAAATGCTTGGAGCCTTGCTACGGAAAAGCATTCCAGGCATAGTGTTGTCTGCTGGAATGTATGTCCTCTGCAGCTGCAATGATACGTTTTTCATACTCAACCTTTACTTTTGCACAATACGGTGCAGACTTCAAAATGAAGGGGAGAATGCTTGGTCATGAAGTGCATTATGAAAATAATGTTTGATATGCACTTTAAAAGTACTTCTTGTTTTGCTTCATTTAATTCTTGCTGAAATTTTTGCTCTGTATTCATACTGGCAATGCCAGGCTCCACTTCTGTTTTTTCTTGGGTGCTGGTTTATTTGGGTTTTTTGTGGTTTGTTGTTTTTTTGTTGCTGGTTTTTTTTTTTGTTTTTTTTTGTTTTTTTTTAATAGGCCATTTGTTTCCCCATATGGCTTTCTTCATGTTTTCTACTTTACTTTTTTCGCTTACTTTATATTTTCACCTAAAACTTTGCCACCTCTCAAATGTCTTTCCCTCTCTATAGATATGGCAAAACATGAAGACTTAGTTGCTTTTCAGACGCTGCAAGCAGAATTTTTTTGTGTTCCATCTTTGCACCATTAAACTTAGCTAGCCACCTACATACAAATATTTCTAGAGCTGGCTTGTTTTGGAGGTGTCTTGCAACACCAGAGGACTAAGACTAACCAGATCCTATTATCTACACTGTTTCTTTTATGCTTCTATGTACCAAGAAGCAAGACAGATGGGATTCTACTTAGAGTGCTTCCTTGGGCACATGAAGTTGCAATGGAGGCTGGGAGCAGCCAGCTACGGGCAGACTTCAGTGCTGTGTTGGTGTGCGATGTAATGCTGGCTTCATAATCATAAATATGTTTTTTATACAGGTACAGTATTTAAAATTGATAGTGCTGTTTACATATGAGGTAGTTTGGGGTTTTTTTTACTACTTCGATAGCTTTGGGAATATATGACAATTTTGAAGTAAGGTTGTGTGTCAGTCCACAATTTTTTTCATAAGAGCTTCATGAGGGATAATCAGAAGCTGGATTTAATGCTTCCTGGGAGAGCTATTGCATATTGAAGGACATAAAGTCTTTGCAAACTTGTTAATTATTTTGAAAACAAGATATGTCCTGAAATCTGGATTATACTGGTGAAAATTTAAAATAAATGCCTTCTTCTATTTCTATAAAATCTTCTGGCCATTTGTTTCTCAATTGTTTTTTGCTTTTCTTTTTTTAAACATCTCTAGCTATCAGAAATTCTTGGGGCTTGTGTTCTGCAAGAGGAAATCATAAATTTATCTCAGGTCTCTTGTTGATATTAGCTATCTTAAAATGATCACTTTTGTATTTCCAGATAAATAGTTGTCTAGTTATGCCAAATAACCCTAGTTGGTCTAATTTAACTTAGTGTTTTACATAGCTGGTAGCTGATGATACTGTTCACAGGGGGATCATTCCTTTTTAGAAAGTGCTGCAGCATTCTTGTATTAGGAAAGCAAGATGCGAGAGAAAATCTTCTGGATTTTGCAAAGCAGCATAACCTTAAAAGTGCCTGAGTTTTGTCATTATTTGATTTTAATTTAAATGCCGTCACAGAAGCCTATCTTTCTTGTGCCGATCTCTATTCAGCTCTAAGTGTTTAGAGGCAGAAGGTTGCTGCACAGYAGCAACTGACAGGAATGGCATTTTGCAGAGTGCCTGAATGAGAAATCCCTGTAAGTTTGACTTTTATTGTTTTTCAAATCATTTGATTTGTTCTCCTTTGTTCTTAAAATCATGCAGGAGAAAGGATTCTAGGCCCACTTGAATTTCTGCAGTTTCCAATACAGAATTTGGAACCTTCCTTTCTTTTGTAAATCATAGATTTGGAAGAGAGAACTGTGTTAGTACCTCAGCTGTGGAGAAAGGAGGTTGAGGAAAATTATCTTTCGGTTTTCTCTGAGGGGATGAGGAGATCCCCATGGTGCAGTGTGGGTGAGGGGCCACTGCGAAGGCAGGCAGGGCTCCGCTGTACCCGGCAATATCTGCCAGCTGCCTGCTCCATGTTGCACTCATTTTAACACTTTCCGCCAAATGCTTATAAGGATTACAATATAGATTTCCAAAACCCTGAGGTTGTGGCTTTTTATCATTATCTTTATATGGATTTTGAGCTACGTATTTAAAAGCACTGTGAGGATGCAAGAGGGGTTGCTGGACACTGGCTCTTCATACCTATTCAGCCAACTGTGTGTTTTCTGTGACACTTAGCCACTGACACACAGCATATTTATACTGTGTACCACAACAGAATGTAGCTGCTGGATTTGCTTCAGGTTTGTATTATGTAAGACATTCAAGAAAAATAAAAAAACCTGGCCTTTCTTCAATATCTTATTTTGAGAAGTGCATCTTTATAATTCAAGGATCACATAGAAGTGATAATCGTGTCTCTCAGTATGTTGTGCATACAGGTATGTATATCTTTATTTACCTGGCTGGTTTTATTTTTGTTGCAAGTTCAAAACCAGAAGTCCCCAAACTGATAAAGCCAGACCCAAACAAAACTGGAAATGGCAAGTAAGCTTGAGGTGGCATTTCTGCCTCTGAGTTAAAAACAATGTTGTTAGGAATTCAGACTGGAAGTGAAACTATTCTACAGTTAGAAAATATTTGAAGGAATGTTCCCAGACATTTAAAGCAACAGAAGGTCTGAAAAGGATAAGATTTTAGAGTTTTAATGCGCTTCAATTTTAGAAAACGTTGGAAGTAACGTTAAAATTTTATGGGTTTTATTTGTTAAATGTCTCTTGAAGGTCTAATTGTTTGGCCAGATTTATTGTAGGTGTATTTTTATCCATAGTTTGAAAGATTTACAAAGATGTACTTTTAAAAGTGCATTGATACTTTATATTAAAAAAAAAACAGTGAAACAATTCTGAAAGGCTTTTTTAAAAAAAAAAAAAAAAGGCAATTAAAATACATATTCCAAAGATATTAGAGTTTTTAACTTGTTTTTACATGATGTGGACTGTGGGGCAAAATTTTTTCATTGTTTCTTCAAATGAGGTTTTGCACAGCTGCATGAACACAGTGACACTCTTTCTGCCTCTGGCTCCCTATTATCATTCAGTTAAGATACTCATAAAAATAATTTGAACTCCACCATCTATGGATTTTTTTTAGACCAGCTGGGTTTAGCTGAAATCTTAGATGTTCGCTAATTAGTTAAAAGTTCTTGTCAGACCAATTGTGCTGTTTGTTGGTGCCCCCACTACTAGCAATTAGGCCATGTTTCCTGGGAAGGCCACACTGAGTATGTTTATTTTAAATATTTATGCAACATTTTTTTAGGTAGGTCCCTCTTGTCACATTTGAGGAGTCAGGAACTGCTGTCCAGTCTTCTGAGCAGTCTGAGGGGATCACTTGTTTTCACAATGAGCTCAGTAAGCAGTTTGTATTGAGCTGAATTCAATGGCCACTTCTCTGCCCTTCCCTGTGCTTGCCACCCTCCTGGTGACCTTCAGGTTCAGCCAGTACTTCTAGTTAATTATATCTGTAATGACTTTGCAAACTTGTTTCCAGGGACTGTGAACTGGGCCAAGGTTCGAATATAAACATATGCCTCTCTGTCTGGTGCTGAGATAAATAATATGAAAATGCTATCTGCAGTGTATACTGTTACCAAGTTTGAGCATCTTCTAGATTCATAAGTTCTAAATTCACATATATGACTCTACTTTGTTTATGAAGTGTCTGCAGAGAGAGGTGTTTTCCTCTCTTTATGTCTATAAATGTGTTTTGTTAACAGATGTACACACACAGAATTGAGTTGTAAAGGTTTTTTGTTGATTTGGGATTTTTTTTTTTAAATTCAGAATGTAGGCCACATTACTAGTTAAAATTTTTTATTTCCAGTTCCTGGGATTGGTTTTGGTATGGACTGTTTGGCTTTTGTACAGTAATCTCAGAGGGTTATTTATTGTCTCAGATATGCTGAGGTTCGAACCCTTTTTTCATGCTATTGAAATGTATTTTTCATTAAAGGATGGGATTCATAATAATTCTAGAAAATAAGTGTTTTGGGTTTTTTTTTCCCCCAAATTAGTTAATTTCAGTTTTTAGTAGTTATTGAAGAATAWACAGCAATGAATCCTAAAACAAAAAATTAAATTAGAAGTATATTTTGCCTTCATAAAACAATGCAAAGCTAACTTGTTCTTCCAGTCTTAGCTGGACTGCATAATCCTTGTCATGCAAATATCAGGACAAAAGTATTAGGAATTATTTTATTTTCTCTTGCTGCTTTTGTCTCTCCTAGTATTCCTAGAATACCTACAGTTTTGTAGACAGAGACCACAAAAGTTTAAAAGCGATACCTTTAGCTTCAGTGTTAAAACTTGAAAGCTTTAGCTCAAAAAAAGAGCATGATATGAATCAAGCTACTGTTTCCTTGTCATCTATGTAGTTTTAGAATAAGCACCTTCCAATATATTATATAGATTAACACTGGATTTTCTGAATTATTTTTCTGTAGCTGTCTTGAACATGACCATTTTTCAACAGGTGAATCTCAAAAGATACAAATTTAAGTTCTAGTAGTAAAAGCAAGTATTAAACTGTCRCTGCTGGCTAAACAGCGACAAAAAAGAGTAGATATAAAAACACACAAGAAGTGGGTGAAAAAAATAGAAAGAAAGAAAAACTTTATTGTGGGACAAGCTTTTTTTTATTCACTTTAGCAACTAGAGTATACATTTGTGTCAAACATACATTGGTTAAGAGACAGCTGTTTAATTAGTAATCAGAACATAATTGGTGAGTTTGCAAAAGCTACAGTATTAGTAATGTTTATAATTTCTAGCTACCTGTGTTATCAATTCTACATTCCAATCTTCTTTTCTCAACAGTAGCCAAGGATGCGGCATTCTTCCTCCATGTAGGCTGTTAATATCCCTTTCTTTTCCCAGGCTTTAGTCGTACACAATAATTGGCTAAGTTTCAGAATTAGGGCTTGTGGGGCCCCTTTCCCCCACATTAAACCAAAGTAGGTGATGGTGGAAATCTTTATGTGTTTTTACTTTTTCACTGCTTCAAAGTTTGCATAAAGTACCTTTTTCTAGACATGGTGTCAAAAGGCATGGTTCTGGACTTTTTGTTACACAGCTCCAATTTCCTTTTCACTGCAGACATATAGCTCTATAAATTAAATATTCAATGAGGAAATKAAGTTATATTACGTTTATTTGCTTTAGAAAGATGACATTTCAAGATGAAGGTAACATCTACTTTAAAAAGGTAAAATACAAGCAGTTGTTTATATAGGTAATTGGGTTTTTTCTCCAAAACATGGAAGTCTTAAGATATGCATACATAGCTACACACAATAATACACTGTTGCTTGTGAAGATTTTGGTATATGGTACCAGGATAATTGAAATGTCAAATACACTCATATTTGAAGTAATAATAGAAGTTTTAATTAACACTTAGGTTGATGCCTAGTTTGAAATACAATTCATTAAAAATAATTTTCTTACATGAACAGCAAAATCTTCTTATTTTTAGGATTATACTTGGTACTGTTTTCTTCTCAGTTATGCCCTGCAAACTCAGAGCACCACTCATTTAGTCTTGCTTCCCAAATCTGTTGCCTTTTTATATGTGGTGCAGATTCAAGTTATCCATACATGGGAAATGATTGGTCTTCTCTCCACTGGTAGCGCTAAGTTTCTAATAAAAGTCTTGGGTCTATAGGTATCAGGCTGACTTCATGTACCGTCTGAACCCTGTCATTGCTTGGCAGAAACTAGCTGTAGTGTAAATAAACAGATGCATTCACTTTTACAGGGCAGGGTAATCTAAATTATATGGCAAACAGAACAAATCATTGCCAGGTTTAAAAGGTGTCTTTAAAATAGTTGGATTTTCAGTTACTTGGTTTATAGTGAATGTGTATTTTAACTTAATTTACCTGAGGCGATCACTGTTAATTTTTTGAGAGGGCTAGCAGAAGAGAGGCCTAGTTGGAGTGGCTGAAGGAAGGCTGAGACGTATTCTCACTTCTTGGGCAGGGAGTGTGCTGCCTTTCATCTTTATTCTGTTTCTTCCCTCCTTTTAAATCTCATGAACTTGAGCAAGTTCCCCTATCCTTCCTTTGCTGACCCAGGAAAACCAAAGCCCTGTAAGCACCTGCAAAAGGAAAACCAGCTAACTCTACTTCTCCACTCCTACTAGTACCCTAGCACTGATGATCTGATTTTGATCTGTAATCAGCTTCGTTTTTTAAGTCTGCTTTAAAGGATCAATTGATCAGGAAGTTGTTAATCTACAGAAATAACAATTTTTTTTAAATGCTGTGGTAGCCTTTTATTAATTCCCTACACTTTTGTGCATTCAGTCTTTTATCATGTTATCAATAATTCAGTATGAATTATTGATCCAGTTGACCAAATACAACTGCTTCAATGAGACATGTATTTTCCTTGCAAAAGTAGTTTAATTTTCTGCTAGAGGTATTATATGGAAATACATAAAAGTGAGTTTTTTTCCTGTCTGTATTAGAATGTAAACATTGAAAGAACATGCATATTCACTTGGATTTTTTTAAGAAAGGTATTTTTATAAGTGGTTGACTTTGTTTTGACTTTGCAAAAGAAGTTGGTCTCCCCACTGCTGTTTTTGCCTGTTTAGCAGACACCTGCATAGCAATTACCTGATCTGTGACCCTTGGGGCTTTTCACTGTTAATACAGCTGATATTGTTGAGAAACATTGTTACTATGTAGTGATTTTTCATTCCTGCAGAAGTTAAATCTTTTAACTGGAAAGAGGTTAGAGTTACAGTACAGCCCTCTTTCAAGAAGAACAGTATAAAAACAACATGGTATACAAGCATCGAAATCGTTGGTGGCAACTGATGATGCATATGCCAGGAAATAATGGTTACATTTTGGGATCTAGTAGTTCTTACCACTTCTTGACATAATTACAGAGATTTAGTAACAAGTATTATTTAAGTCATACATTAAAAATAGAGATATATGAGAGTATTTGATTCTGAATTATTGATTAAAGGTAACAGGTTCCAGATATCTAGGATCATGATTTTGGCAAAAGTTAAGCAGCAGTGAAGTACTTCAAAGCATTTATATTAGTATTGGGTTAGTTTTGTTATTGTCTCCTGCATAATTTGGTATTCTGTAATAGTGAAGGTAAGAAAGCACTTTTTATTTCATACACCTGCTACCAAATGGATGACTGATTCTTCAGTATATCCTGATGTCTTTTTCTCAAATATATGGAAAATATGAATTAAGTGCCTCCAACAGGAGGTATATTTGCAGTTTTATGCTTGTGGTAACTCCTGTCATTGCTCAAAGTATTGAATTTGTTATATTAGTGGAAATATTTATGGTCAAAAGGTGCAATACTGAGCTGTATTGATCAATTTTATTTGTGAAGTGTAGCTTGTCAATAACTTCCTAGGCATATAGTTTAATACGATTAAATAATGTAGTACTTTTGTGACCTATTGTTGGAATTGATCCTTTGATGTAATGAAGAATGCTACATTCTTGACTCCTGAGACAGTAATACATTAAATGAGAAAACATAGAGGGGTTTGAATGTATAAAGTACTGGGTTTTTTCTCCCCCTTGCTTCTTTCCCTACCAAAAGCTGACCTTATGAATGCTTAGAAGGAGGTGTAGTTTTGTTTTTATTAACTTTAAGAAGCTGCCTCAGAGAGCAGGAGTCATGATTCTGGCGAAGTGTAGAAACATTACAGGTCACTGAATTTGTGCGTTCTAGAAAAAGTGGCTTAATAAGAGGAGGTCATGGGAGTCAGTGGTTCCATCCCTGTTTATCTTGTCATCCATTTTGTTCTTTCAGGTATGTATTAAACGTGTCCGGAGTCTTTGTGGCAAATTGAACACCTGCAGGCTATTTGTATTAATGGGTATTAGGATGAAAAGACTTAGGGGTATCCAGAGATTGCAGATAGTCACAAAGGTTTTTACTTACACCTAATATAAATGTTTCTATTAATTGTATGAGTGCATGTGATATCCTAGTGGCTGCTGGGTTGGTTTTGGGTTGTTTTGCATCAGCTTTGCTATGTTATTTACAGGATTTTTTTCTTTGTCTGTTGGCAGGTATTTAATTAGTCAAGGAGCACATGTAGGAGCTGTAAATAGTGAAGGAGACACACCATTAGATATTGCTGAAGAAGAGGCAATGGAAGAGCTGCTTCAGAATGAAGTAAATAGACAAGGTAAATTTGAACACAGAAGGGTGGCTGTGTTTATTGAACACTAAATGTATTTTTGAAAACTTAGGCTAAATTGGCACTCAATTTATTTTCTAAGTAGAGTTGTCAATATAGAATGCACAGTGCTTAAGTTTCCATCTCTTAAGACAGATTTGCGCAATCTAACAGTAAGCTAGTAATTGTTTCAGGCTTTGCCCAGTTTTGATTTATATGCTTAAACCTATTTAATGCCCAAAGCTAGTGGTTTAAAGAAACTGGAAGACATGATCTGCAGGGAAAGAAGAGATACCTACTGATACACAGAAGTAAACAGTGGATTTGTAAAAGCTTTGATTCAAATAATTGGTAGTGTTAACAGAAATTTGATTAGCAGCTTTTACAGTTAACACACAATGAACATGATATTAGACAGTTGTGTGCATTTTTTGTCTTTATTACCATCTGTCTATTTTAATTACTTCTGTATTCTAATAGTACTGTCAGTCTTTCCCCAAGAGTTGTTTTCTGGAATGTGCCTCAGCCTAGATTTTTTTAAGGTTGTTTTTGAAATGTTTGTCTTTACTGATGTGCGATGCTAATTGACTGCAATAACTCTTTGCAATTCTTGGGGAATTGACCCCTCCAAAATTTCTCTTTTGTATGTTACTGGCTTTTTAAAAGTAAGTTATTTGTTATATCGGATTTTGCATACATTTTTACAATGCAGATGTTCAACATTACACACTAATTCTTTTGCAAGTTTAATTTACTGATTTTGAACAGCACAATTGTAAAATTGACTTCACCAACCTAAACTAAATACCACAAATTTCAGGTAGATTTACATATTTTTCACAGTTGAAGCTTACTATCAACTGTCTGTGGTCCTGTCTTGTTCCCATACTGTAGCTATTGGCTTCTAAAGGCATAATTTAGGTTGATTTAAAATAGTAAATTTCGCTTACTCTGGACAACTTACTTTCCAAGGATTCCTGTTGCATTTTTATGCCAGTTGGTTTCCTTGCTTGTTTCACGGAAGCAGGAAAGAAGAAATGCATTATCCCTCTTTCAAAATTTGTGTATGAAGACTAAGAACTAAGGTCTTTTACATGCAGAGATGAAATCAAAGGAAGTATTTTATGATTGTAGATGAGAATGGTATAGAAAGGGCATGAATGTGGATGTGAACTTGTGGTATATATCTTACTAAATCACACGATAGTTGTCTCAGCAGTAAGGTTTTAATTATGCACTTTTGATGGCCTCCTTAGCTCGAATATAGATATTATATAAAATTGTGTGTTCATGTTACATAAAAAAAAAGATTATTTAGTCATTATCAAGATCACTTAGAAAGCACCTAATTGTGTGTATGTTGTGGCTAGAGAAGTGAAGCTCTAAAATTGGAACTTAATTGTTTCTCTTAATGAGGATTTAACAGTGAGGCATTGTGACAGCTTTGTCTTTGACTATACACACACCTGAAAACAATTACCCCTCCAGCAGTGATATGATACGCTCCTTCATATCAAAAAAAGCAGTGCCACAGTTTTGGTAATTCAAGTTAACAGTGGGGTCTGTGGAATGAACAGTCCTGGCTCAATGTTATGGGTAATGGAAGACCAGACTATTTATTTTGAAAATAAATAAACCTGGGTGAGAAAATATCCTATCTCTGTGTAGGCAAAATATGCAGTGAAAATTACGTAGGCATTTTCCATAACACTTTTGCCTTGCAACCCTTTCTTGTGTTTATTCCTGCATTCATTGTAGTTTCTTTTTTGTGTTGCAGTGTTAATGCTGTAAATATGGCTTCCTACATATTGGCAGTCAGACTTATTTGGTGGCAGAAGATTGCCTGGAAAGATCAGTCAGGTTCATTGGGATTTCAGATTTAAGTGATGACATTTGATGTTCATTTCTGCTAGAAATCTGAGGAGAATCACTTGTTAAATCTCCTTTTTACCACTTTCGCTGGCCTTATGTCTTTGTAGGTAAAGTCCAAGCAGAGCCTTAGTTGTGCTACTCATTGTTCTACTGATCCTCTGTTTGTACTTATGCCCAATTTTTTGCATTTTAAGGACATGTCTTATTACAGGACAGAGTGTGTGAGGCTCTGGAGGCACTAAATTCACAAAAATAAATAATAGAAATACAGTTCAGTTTTGTGTGACATTACAGGCTTAATAAAAGGAAGGATCTGCAGTGTTTGCTCATCCTATTTTAACGTTCAGACTCCAAGGTCTGATCTGACTAGAGGGTAGATGGTCAGTGATCTAAAATAATCTTCTTGTTATACAAATTCTATTGTCAGGAGTGTTAGCCATTAAAGAAGAGGTTTTCTAGTATTATTATCCAGTGTCTCTTTTTCTTTAGTCATTCTGATCCCCATATGCAACAACTGTAAATTGCACCAAGGATCAGGTGCCTTTACATGTGTCCTTTATGTGTCCTGCTGAGCAAATAGCATGACTTGATATGATGGACTGTGCAGGAATTGTGAACTAAGGGAATTGCTATCCTGTAACTAAAGCCATACCATTCTGATAGTTAAGAAAATACTTTCTGTCCTAATCTTCGAAGGGGAATTATTGGCTTATTTATTTTTTTAAACCTAAAACTAGCTTAGTTTTGTAATTTGTGATAAGGTAAATTACATGCTCAAGTGAGGTATAAGGATTTTTTGACAGTTACGAACACTTCACAGATAGCAAAACCAGGTGTTTTATGGAAATTATTCCAAACTAATGCTGAACAAGTATTCTGTTTGCACTCCATATAGTTAACCTATTTTCTGTGTTATAAGAAAATCCTTCTTCTAGGATTTTTTTGCTTGTTTCTGCATATGACTAATATCTTTAGTATTGATCAATCCCGTGTGTATATAGGTGCCACTGCAATCCTCAAAATCATTTAGCTTTATCATAAATACTTAGTTTCTCAGTGTGATCCACTATCTTTCACTTCTTTGGTGTTTCAACATAGAGTTGTGGAAGTTGTCTTTTACCAGTAAGGTTTTCATTTGCACTGTGAAAACCAGCAGACTGGAAAGAGATGTGGCTTTAGTCCTGGCCAGTTTTAAATGTCTCTCCTCAGGGCTCGAGTGGGGTTAAGTATAATGGTTTTAAGTGATTTTTCTTTTAGCTGATCATCAGATGTCCTCTTAAAATTATTTTTAACTGCTTAAGCAGTTATTTTAAATTATAGGAAACGTTTTCAGGAGGTGAATTAGTGGGGAGAGGTGATGTGAGGTGAATCCGGAGTTCATGATACAGTGTGGTAGCTGTTTATTCAGTAACTATCAGAGTGATCACTCCTTCTGTTCCAAGGAGAAACACATGGTTCTCATTCTTAATTATAGGTAATGTAACAAGACTCTCCCAGATGTATTGCTTAACTCAGATTTGTTTATGTGGATAAAATGCGAACTATTACATTTGTATATAAACATTCACTTCATGAAGTTAAAAGTGGGTTGATCTTCCCTGCAGTATCTATAAAACATGCCTTTATATGGCTGAGTTGTCCCGAAACAATGATTCAGCAGTTAAATTTATGCTGAATTTTCATTAAATGCTCACTGAACTGCACACTGTTTTCAAACCTGTTTGGAGCAGTTGAGTAACACTTGTTCATCAAAAAAAAAAGTGGAAGCGTTTAGCAATAAATTATTTATGATTTAAGTTTTAAGGCTGCCAGAGAGGTTAAGCGTACTACTGGTGTGAGCCAGTGCTGTGGCTTAGGCTGAGCTGGGAGGCAGCGCATTGCCATCTATGGGCTGTAATGAGAAAGGATTGGAAACGGATGATGAACTTTTTCTTTTCCCCTAGTGTCTTAGTATACTGAGTCTGGAAAACAAAAGGAAGGAGAAAAGCCCATACAAGGTATAATAAAGGCTGTTTACATTCCATTTTCTGCATTTAATAATGGAAATTTTACTTAGTTTATTTCAGAGCATAGGTTTTTCTTCTATGACACAAAGTTTAATTCCCATTTTCACACCAGTTATAAATGTGGAATGTTTTTGTTAGATTGACAAGATTCTGGTAATTTCTAATGTGTAATATGACCAGAAATGTACTGTCTTGTAAAACAATGTATTGATACAGCCATTACTCCTCTACAACCATTATATCTTGTTTGGGTTTCAGAAATGCAATAGTTTGTGATATTGATGGAGGCCTATATTGAGTATTAGTAACTTTATCTGCAAAAGCATTGCTATTTTGACATAATAATCTGGGTCATTTGGCCTACGTGGAAAGAATGCTTCTGTGTGACCCATTAGAAGCTCACAAGATCAGGTTTTCTCTGTCCTTCCTAATACAAAAGTGCCTTAAAACAACCAGCCACGTTCATGAACAGTTTTACATTGATAGGAATTTTTTCAGATTCTTTAGGTGGAAAAGGTTGCTCATGCTGATAAGGATTCACAGTTGGACTTTGGGCATGCCAAAAGGGAATGGGCATAAATGTGACTAAGGGATGATGAAATATGTGCTATTTATTTGCATAGCAGTGTTTTGCAGGTAACACTGACCTGTAAATGACTGTACTCTAGAGTATTGTCCCAGGATTTGTTGATCACTGCTGTGTCTATTTGAAAGGCAGGCAGATGCTCAGGCCCACCAAGTTACAGTTTGCAGTAATTCATATACCAATATGTAGGAGCTTCCCAAGGAATTTCTGATTATCAGTGCGTTATTGATTCAGAGTTCCTGGTCTTCACTCTTCATATTTGTCATGCTTAGAAAGTTTTTCAGCTTTTTCCTCTGCTGAGTCCTTCAGCAGCCTTGTAGGTCTTCCTGTATTGTGCAACTCAGCCTCCAGATTATAGCTGTTCATAAGTTTCTTATAAAATGTAATTCTATTCATTTTTACCTAAATTATCAAAATTAAAATGGTTTTGCTGGTCAATTAATTGAATGAGTTTAGGAGTTTGGTCAACTACTCTGAACACTGAATGTTTACCCTGCTTCAATTATTTGATGGTTCTTAGTGTTTTATGTTTTGATTGTCCTTAGCATAAAGTTTTACACTATATATCTCCCAAGTCCCTGCATACTAGTGTGTAAGATTAGAGAAATCATACATATGATATGAAAAACATTTCGTTGAAGGCTGGGCCATTGATTTTGTGTTAGAGGTCAACCTAGACACAATTTGTCCTCTTGATACCACAGTTTCTAAATTGCATTTCTTTACAAGTTGTCACCATTCAACCATCATAGAGTTATGTTCATATATAGTTCTTTTCAAGACCTTTTTCCTGCTACGTTGTTAAGTTTGCTCGATGTAGTTGTAATTACAAAAATGTTTGCAAATACATGTTTGCATTGCCCTTCAGGGTCTGAAATTTATTTCCGTCCCTTTAACCTGATGCATATAGTTGTTATGATGCTAGACTGTGTTGCTTCCTTTCTATCAGTGTATAATATTTTTTGTGAGACATACTGTAGAAGGTTTTCAGTATTTTTGGTAGCTTCTTAGAGAGCTATGATGTGCCGTATCCAAAGTGTTGGCTATTTGTGTATATGGTTTGTGATTCACAGTGATAGGAGACAAACCAAGAATGCTTTAGGAAGTATAAAAGATGTAGCTCCATCCATCAGCATTGTCATCAATCATTTCCATAAAGATCTGTTTGTAAAACAACTTTAGCTGTTTCTTACTTTGTACAGATACACCAACACAGACTTGTTTTATGGTGCTTAGAAAATTACAATGGAAATTTTCTCTTTTTTTTTACCAGGTCACTTCAGTGGTTATTCCTGTGATGGTAGACATTCTTAAAAGAATAAGTTTGAAGGATTTTAGTAGATTGAGTTTTATTATTATTTATTTATAATCCTTCCTTTYCCCAAGTCCTACTTTTGTTAGAAAATGCATTATGGATGCAAACTGTCTTACAATATTGGATGTTTCCATAACCTTGGAATTCATCTTCTGAAAGATCTAACACTGAACGTTATTCAGATTGCTTAGTTTCTATTTTATCAAATAAATGTGGTGTGAGATATGTTACATGATAGAAGTATTTGAACTAAAGTATTTCGTGTCTTCTCTTTCCCCCCCCCCCACCTATCTGAATTAGGGGTTGATATAGAATCAGCTCGAAAAGAAGAAGAACGAATAATGCTAAGGGATGCAAGACAGTGGCTCAACAGCGGCCATATAAATGATGTCAGGCATGCAAAATCTGGTGGTACAGCACTTCATGTAGCTGCTGCTAAGGGCTATACAGAAGTCTTAAAGTAAGTGTGGTTTAACTTTTTCCTATTGTATTGCGTTGATGAAATTCTGCTTGGAATTGGGCATTTCTAACTTCTCGGAAGTGTATCTTGAAAATCCCAGTCTCGAAAAAGATCTATTCTCAAAGCTTGGTTTTGTTTTCCAGCACTCATAAATCATGATGTTGTTAGCTTTCAGTTATAAGTCGTTCAAAATATACGGTATGCATGTTGAACCAGAATACTTACTTAAGAGGATAAAGTTGATAAAACACTTGCCTTGATTCTAAACCCATCTATGTAAACAAGCTTAAGACCAAGCTTAATTTTGATAATGTTGRAAATCATGACTTTTGAAATCTTCACTGGAAAGGTTTAGGCTTCTGGGGTTCCCTAATTCCTAGCTTTTCATTAATAAAATATCAGAATATATCGTAACAGATTTAATTTCTTTTTCATCAAAGCTCTACTTTTATTATAGTAAAACATAATTACTAATACATTGCTTCTACATGATTGTAAATTTGTTTGACTGCTTTAGCAGTGCTAGGAGCACTTACATACTGCAACATGAGTGAAAATAAACACACATCCTGGCTGTGAGTATTGGTGCCTTTAAGTTCTGCAGAGCAATTTATTGAATGGGAGTTGTGTTTCAAAAAACCCTGATGCTTCAACATGATGAAGGCAAATTATTCTGTTAAGAGTTGAGTTATTTTTGTTTTAGAGTAGCAAGTKTCTGTAGGGGAGTTTTATATGTAACTGTTTGGGTACCTTTTTAGCTCCCTCAGTTGTTGCTGTTTTGGAAGTTCAGTCTCTATACTTTTCCTAGGAGAGCAAAACATATGTACAGGCGATYCTTGTGGTTCCTTCAAATTATCAAAATGTGTGCTCTGTACTGGATGCAAGACTGCGAGACTTTGCAGCTGAGCATGTGTGAAAGTTGACTCACKGGAGGATATTACTATATTAGCTCTGGAGAGACTGAGAGAAGTTTTAAAAATATTTGTTTGTTGTTATGTGTTTTTTAACAATCATGGACAGTGATTCAGAGAACCCTTAGCCCTTTCCATAAAAATGTTTGTTAGGTTAGGTGTGCTTTGTCACTTTGATGCTCACCTGAGATCCGTGCTGAGTGTGTTTGAATGCAGGCAAAACAGCACGCCCCCTCTTTGAAGACCTGCACCCTCTCACAGAAGAGCTGAAGCATGTAAACAGTAGATTTTTGCAAAAAGTTAATGACAAGAGATGAAAGTTTCAAGCAGCTAATTTTAGAATGGAAGGAGGTTGTAATAGTTTACTAATTAGAGCACTGTACCAACAATTTTTTACATTTTACAACTCTTTTCCTTAAAAGGACTTTTGTCTATTACTGAATGTACAGGGAAGAATATGTAACTGTATAGAAGCAATGGTCTTTGAAGAGGAATAGAGAAGAAAATGGAAAAAGCTCTTTTTCTTGAATTTTCCTTAACACATATATAGCTACTGAACAATGAAAAGGCAGGTGTTTCTGTGACAAATGAAATTAATCAATTGTCAATAGCCCAACTAAAATACCTAGGAGAAAGTTTATCATAGAACAATTTTGTGATTTTTACATTTATTTATCCCTGTCAGCACTGTCTAGACCTATTTCTTTTAATTTCTTCAGGCTTTTAATACAGGCTCGCTACGATGTAAATATTAAAGATTATGATGGGTGGACACCGCTTCATGCTGCTGCTCACTGGGGTAAAGAAGAAGCATGTCGCATTTTAGTGGAAAACCTATGTGATATGGAGGCTGTCAACAAAGTGGTAGGATTTTTATGTAATCCTTGTCAAGATACAAAGTTCTGGTCTCTAAAGTGACTTTAGAAGCCAGGGTAAGAAAAGTGATGATAAACTGCTGTTTACTGTATGTGGAGCTTTATATAATGCATGTTTTATCAAAACAGCATGGTTGTGTTCAGAACTAAATTTGATTGTTTAAATTAATTTCTAGGCTGACTTTATGCTTATATTACATGATCCATGCAATCTTTGACACAGAAATTCACAATAGAAAGAATTCGTTGACATTTCAGAGGTACAGAATTAGTGACTTGATGGATTGCATTCAGGCTTTCTTTTGATCTGTGATGATGACAGTGATGCCTTTGGGTAGTATTTTAACTCATAAAACCAGCTTGTGTTGATACACTAAAGAGTTGTTACTATATTACCTGATTTGGGTCTGGTGGAAGAAACTTGTAGGCATCTCTGGACCCCCTGGACATAACCTGAGTTCTTCCCAAGTTCTGGTTCTTTGACTTTTATGCAATGGCCTGTGTAACTTGGTGGCTTTGCAAGATCTTGCTTCAAAAAGACACAAACATTCATGAGTCACATGGCCATTGAAAGGATCCAAACCTTTTCATTCAGCTGTGTAAGTGCTGAGCTCTCATGTAAGTGCTGAGCTCTCATTCTTCTCTTTGCAGTGTGTTTTACAGATAAATTGAAAGCAGAACAGAATCTATGTCTTAGACTTTTTAGTGTATTACATCCATGTTTTCATAACCCCAGTAGAGAGCACTTTCATATAAGTATCTTCTCATGCAGTGGACAAGAATAAGGGAAAAGGAGGCATGGATAGATGTCAGCTGGTTTTTTTTTGTATCTGAGCTTGTTTCTGCAAGCTAAAAAAGATTTGTCTGTTCTTAAGTAAGCTAGTAAGCATTTTTGCTATGTGCTTAGCATCTCAGGGAACTCAGACATTATGGTTAGGCACTTGACTTCAGGTACCAACTGTTGCAAGTTTGAGTTTAAGATGAAACCTTCCAACTACAACAGTTTTTTGGAAATTAACTTCTTGTGGTCAAGTAGGTCTTAGCTACCACGTAATAGCTACTTAAAAATTGAAGGCCACATTAAAAACTGTAGTCATAATGCAAATATAAACTTGTGATAATAGTTCAAATGGCACAAGACCTCGAGCTATTTAGGCTAATGCTGGCTGAAAGGTGCACATTCTTCTGCTGTATGATCAGAAGCTTTATGGATGTGAAAATTAGTAGTTTTAAGTTTCAACCTTTCTAACAAGTTAAGAATCTTCACAGTGTTATTAGGAATAAGTTTGTCTTTAGTTAACATTTTTAGAAACTTAAGTAACAAACAGGAGCACCTTTCATTATATTTATAAGCTCCTGTGGCCTCTTTTAAATGACAAGTCTGTTTTTACTACTAGTTATTTTACAGAAGTGCTTACTAGACTGATCTTATCATGATCCTCCCAACAGCTCAGTAAGTCCACCCAGCATGTTGATGTGGCTGCATTTATGCCAGTCAATCTAGAACTTTGCCTAGATTCCAGCCTTCAAGTATATGTCCCATGGAAAACATTCCTAAATAGAAATAAGAATGAGGGGTTGAAGCAGATCTTTTGTAAAATGGAATGTAAATTGTAAAATACAGGTTTGCTGTAAAATAGGAAAGCATGACTACTTAAATTTAGTCTAAATTGCTTAAATAATTGAAACTTAAAAAATCAAGCTGTATGTGATAGTCCGAGATGGGCAGGGTACTGAACTGCTGAGGATCYATCAATTCAACTGCCATTGTGAACAGTTGTTCGTAACTAATACTGGGAGGGTGATATTCATCAGTCTACTTTTCATTCAGAGTCGGGTTTTTTTCCCTTCAAACAAAATTTTGCTGTTGTCATGTCTTTGTCACCTAAGAATGTGCTTATTCATCAGTTATAAATGTTTTTGTTTCAATTACTGCCCCCCCCAAAAAGTAATATTGCTATTGCAAAATTATTTTCAAATACTGACAGACTAACAGTTTGCAATAGAGCTTGATTTATATTTTCCAATTTCTCTCTCTAAATATACTCCTTAATGTGCATCATCATGTGATGAGAAGACATTGTAGTCCGTTACATTTAAATTCTGTTGTACAATCATGGTGTTTTACTTCTCCTTCTCCAGGGTCAGACAGCATTTGATGTGGCAGATGAAGATATTCTAGGATATTTAGAAGAGTTGCAAAAGAAGCAGAATCTGGTAGGCCTTGTGCTTACAAGTATATATATAAATATGTGTGTGTGTATATATATACGTTATAGTTTACTATACATATGATTATGGTATCAAACTCAGGGCGGCATACAGATTAAAACTGAAGTTTTAAATTCGGAGTTTCAATTCAGGTGATGCCACAGTCATCTGAGAAGGTCTTTTGTGCCCTTACTTGGTCAGCCATTTGATCCAATAACCAAAAATCCTTGGAAGAAAAAAGGTGATTTACTGCTTGCCTTGTCCTTGAGCAATTTATGATCTGAAGTATCAACAATTAGCATCTTACTTGGAATAACAGTTTCTGAGATTTTTGGAGCTTTGAATTTTTATACTTTGAAAGTTTTTATACATTGTAGTGTTTGTAGTATTTGGAGATTTCCCTCCGTTTATAATTTTGTCACAGGGATACCATTCTAGCAATTGACCTATATCATTCTATGTTTTGAAGCTTCACAGTGAAAAACGTGAAAAAAAATCTCCCCTGATTGAATCCACAGCCAACATGGATAATAATCAGACACAGAAAACATTCAAGAAGTAAGTAAAATAGGAAAAATCATTGACTATTAAAAAAAATGACTTTACAAGCTGTCACAGAGTTCTACTTAACAGGCTTTAGTAGAATTTTCAGTACTTAGTAAATACTTCTCTTTTCAAACTCAGTAAGGAGACATTGATTATGGAGCAAGAAAAGAATGCGTCTAGTATAGAGTCTCTGGAGCATGAGAAAGCAGATGAAGAAGAAGAAGGAAAGAAGGATGAATCCAGTTGTTCTAGTGAAGAGGAAGAGGATGATGATTCAGAATCTGAAGCAGAGACAGGTATGTTATTTGGAGCATTTCCTTTCATTAAATACTTACTTTATAAATTTACTTATTTAATATCAGATGATATTAAAGTAGTTAAGTATGTTGCAGTTCACTTATTCATCTGTATTTCACAAAGTTTCCAGCTGTTTTAAAGCAAGTTTATATATGCCTAAAGTCAAATCAAAGGCGATGTGTCAAATGGATGTCTTTACTGGTGGCTACTTAGGTTAAAGCTGTTAACCTGCTTACTTGATTGGCTACTTAAGAATTTATGCTTTTAATTAAATAGATAGAGTAATACAAGCTTGAAGTAGGATGTCAGAAACATTGAAAAAGTTAGAATATCAAATTAAAGATGAAAGCTTTGTAGCAGTATTTGCTTGTGAAAATGGTATAGAGATTGGATCAGCAGAAGTGCAAACATTCTCATTTGTTCTTATCATCCTGAAGTAATTACCAATTAATCAGGCTCATGTATTGATAAAGTAGTAGTGCATTTATTTTCAGAGTGTACTGAGATAAACTTTTAAAGCTGTTAATGTTAATTGTTACTACATATATAACTTCAGTTGAAGAAAAATGTTCTTTAAAATGTTTTACATYGTATGCAAAGTTGTATTCACATTACTCTCTATTTCTATCTTGAGAAATGGAATTAATGGGTTGGTTGTTTTTTCAACAATTATCAGAGTAGCAAGTACTGTTACAAGAACAGCATAGGATCTTTTTGTTTCAAACCAAAAAACAAGTGTTTGGCAATATGTGTTTAAAGATGTATGTTCAGTCCTGATAAAGAATATTAGAATTGCAATGCAGCAATACAAGACATAGACATGGATGTCATTAGAAATAGCTTGTTAATATTTTACACTTCAAATKTTAAAAATAAGTAACCCTTTTTGGTGAGCTGTCAGTTTTCATTTTAATGAATTCTTATTTCGTCACCTGAAAAGATAAGACTTAAGAAGGTATTTTAGAGGCAGCCAATCTATCATAAGCATTTAATGCAGGTCGAAGTAAAAGTAACTTGTGAAACCAAACTTTCTATTATGGCTTAATTTTTTTTTTTTTTGTATTTGAAATAATCCAGCATTTCAGTATTACGTTGAAAAAAAATGTCTGTCAGACATTGTAATTATTTTTTTTCCTTTGTGTACTTGAATCCATTATTTACTGAACTTGGCTAAACTCAAACTGCTTATAATAGATAACATGTAGTAATTTCTCTGTCACTGAGCTGACTGTAATGTCTGTTAAACTTTATGACTCTGGTAACTGTGTTCTCTTCATTGCCAGTAGTTACTGCCAGGAAAAWTTGACTGTGACACAAGAACTAATTTATGTAAACTTTGAGGGTTTTAATATCAACAAGGCTTTATCATACTTTATTTGGCAAGATAGACTTTAAGCTTTTCCCTGTGGAGCTACATCTCTTAAGTTCCAAGACTGTACTTTCCCTTTTTTACCATTATTCAGCTTAAGGTAGTGAAAGATTTTTCTAGTGAAAAATTGTATTGTTATAAGGGGCATTCTGGCTGAAATATTTTAATAATTTTCAATATTCTGAAGTACTGGAAACTGGGGATTTTAATCCCTTGAGACGTTTAAAATGTTTTCCTAGAACTTATATTTTGTTTCATTGGTTACATGAGAATGTAGTTTAAAAATAAATGCACTGCTGTCTGTAAGACCAAGAAGGGAAATGTGAATATGAAAGTAGCATATTGCAAAGGACAGGGAAACAGGATGAAAAATCAAATGTTCAGCAATTCAGGTTTTGTAACTTAATTTGTTTGACATACTTTAATTTTTTTTAATTAGTATTAGCTCAGTCATGCATACAATTATGTTCTTACTTCTATAATAATTTTTAATACAGAATAATTTTTAGTTTGTGAAATAATAATTTTTAGTTGTGAAAAATTCATTTTTCTCCTTCCATGCTTTCACTTCTGATAACTTTTTCTGTATATTTTAAAGTCGTATTACTTATTCACAAATTCCTATCAGATCTGCCTGTTCATCGTCTCAAATCATACTGTCAGTCTACTTTGCCTTGTTCAGCCTTTTATCACCTCGAACTTTTACACCGTTTTTTTCACTTGTGTCTAAAAAGAACTTTCAATTAAGTGCCATTGGTCATATAAGCTGTTTGTTTATATTTGGATTTGTTTACTGCATAACTGTTGTTCAAAATATCTATTCAGCTGTGTCCATGACTAAAACAAGTGTGCAACAGCAATGCAATTTGTTACGCAGTTTCTAATTGTAGGTTAGTACTTCATTGAATTTAAATATTAGTTGTTAGAACACTGCAGGGAAACACTGAATACTTTCTAGATTATTGCTCCTATGCTGTGTGGGTCTTGTAAAGATGTGTTTATAGTGGGACCAAAACCAGTGGGAACTGAAGCCCATGTTGCTTCATAYTTACTGTACAGATAGGAGGCAAGATCCCATCCCAAAGAATTTGCAGTTTCAATAGGAGAAATAGAAGTGAGGTGTAACATTATGAAGCTCAAGCAAAGGCATCAACAGCAAATGTTATCACAATCATGACATTTTCTGTATGTTTGTGTAAGAAGCATTAAGGTTCATAAACCATCGTCGACAGAGGAAGAAATTTGGACAAAGCATAAGAAGGTAGGTAGGTAGACAATGAAACTTAGGTAAAAAAAATAAGGGACAAAGAAGGCATGAAGCAAATGGAAAAATCAATGTTCTGGAAGGCAAGAATGAGCCTCAGCTCATTCTGGTGACCAGAATTCCTTACAGCGTTCTCACTACAGTTTATTATTTCTTCGAACGAAACATACATAAGTATCAGAGAATAAAAGTTTCACTTTGAATTGGCACCTACCTTCTGTAGTGTGAATTAACTATTACAGAATCAGAGAATCRGGGAATAGTCAGGGTAGGAAGGCAATTCTGGAAATCGTCGAGTCCAACTTCCCCTACCAAGGCAGAGTCACCTTGAGCAGGTTACACAGGGCAGCATCCAGGTGGGTTTTGAATGTCTCCAGACAGAGAGACTACACAACTTCCCTGGACAACTTCTCCCACTGCTCTGCCACTTTAGTGTTCTTCCTCATGTTGAGGTGGAACTTCTTGTATTTTAGTTTATGGCCATTACTCCTCATCCTGCCATTGGACACCATGAAAAAGAGTCTGGCACCATCCTTGACACCTTTGAAATACTTATAGGCATTAATGAGATCAGATTAAATGCTAACATAGCTCCTACTGTTAGTTTTCATGGTCATTAGTCAGCTACTAAGATACAGGTTGCCTGGGGAGGCTGTGTAATCTGTCTCCAGAGGTTTCCAAGACGCTACTCATCAAAGCATTGAGCAACCTGGCCTGTAAACAACACTGACCCTCCTCTGAGCAGAAGGTTGAATTAGGTGATGTCTTCAGGTCACTTTGAACCTGAATGATTCTATAGTTCTGTCTCTGCATCTCTGAGTGGTAACACCTTCGCTGAGTGGTATCTCTACAAAACAATCGTTACGTGCACAGCCTTTTGAAGAAAAAAGGTGGACCTTGCTAAGATATAGATTGGGAGTGAGGGAGAAAACACTCAGGAATAAATAATACAATGCTGTTATAAATAATACAATGCTGTTCATAAAGTTAACTGTCAAATTTGTTGAATAGAAATCCAGCTCTGTGTTGTAAAGGTGATGAAATTGTGAATGAAAAATGAAGATTAAAAGCTTGTAAATATTTTGCAGATAAGACCAGAATCTTGGCAGCTAATAATGCAAATACCACAAGTACACAATCAGCATCAGTAGCTGCGACGGTGCCTTCAGTAGCTTGTGGCCAAGGGGCACCTATATCACCTGTTAAGAAGGTAAGGTAAAATACCCATCTCGTGATTTTCTGTTTCTTTTTTTCTGTGTAAGCACATATTTTTTGGTTCTAGTGTAAGTAGTAGATTTGGTTAACCAATGAATTGATGAAAATATGCACAGATTTTAAAAATGCTTCCTGTTCTATCCCACAAACTGGTCACTTTTTAAAAAATTTGAATGGTTTTAATTCTGAGCAGGGATCTAAAGTACAGAACTAGGAAATAACTGAATGTAAGATCATTCTAAAAAAAAAGAAAAAATCTGTTGCACAGTCAATGGAGTTCTTATTTTTTTCTGAAGCTAAACTTCATCTTTTGAAAGTCTTTTCTATGCCAGACTCCACCAGAATTTCTAGAAGCTACAGTTCTAGGGTCTCTGCCTGTGTTTCTGATGCACTTAATCCAAGGGAAGCAGGTGTGATGAAGTGAGTTTCAGGAGTTCCTTGAAGCATTCAGCTGGTGCTTTGGAASAGAAGTTGAAAATGGTACCTGAAATAAGTAGAAAGTTCTGTAGGTCTCATCCCTGTTTCAATATGATTAGAAGCTCATGAAAGAGCTAAATAATAGGGACAGATGATATATGCAATGCACAGCTCAAAAATACACCTAGCAAAGCCATGTTGCATGCTGGAAGCTTTTTACAGCTTGTAACTTTACAAGAAAAGTTAATTTGGATGAACTTTCGTTTTATTTTGTAAAGGAACTATAGGTATGCCTKGGGAAAAAATACTGTAGATAATAATACATAATTAGAAGGCAATGTACAAGTCAAACTTTTAGAACATTAGAGCAAACTGGATAGAAAGCCAGTGTGTCTTTTGTCATTGATTACAACTTTTCTATACAACTCATAATCAAAGTGTAACCCTCTACTGAGGCTTCTGAAAAGCATATTCAGGAGAAATAGTGGCCATAATTTACTGAAGCCATGGTAGAGAGAAAAGACATACTGCTAGGAGAGAGTAGTATGTGGTGTATTTTCTCCTGGGAGCTTACTGGTTTATCCTTTCATATTCACAGTACAATCTAGTAGTGATTTATCTTATAAAGTATGTTTTAATCTAAAAAGATTTTTTATGTAATATCATTTAATTATATGGGGGGATATTTTTATATGAGAGGAAATAAGCTTGGTGTTAAGGTACATTATAACCTTTTACAAATCATCAGTATTCTTTTAACTTTATTATGCAGTAATTAATGGTTTGTATTTTGGTCTCTTAGGTAAAAGGTGCGGGCTAAAAGTGTACTCTAGTTATCTTCCTAATATTGTGTGAAAAGCTCAGGGTTTTCTGTAGCTACAAAATAAAGGCACATTATATCAAAACTGATTAACTTGTAGCATAGTAGGTACATGTGATCTAAGAGAGCAGTTACATCTTCTATCAATGAAAAAAAAAGGGTTTAAACTGTTTTTGCCAATGAAGTTAAAGCAGCACTCTGTGCTGTGATCTTGCATCTGTGCTTGCACCTGCCTTTTTGGGTCTGCACCATCTGTTCTACTGTAGCTGCATTTATTCTACATCATAGATGGCCAAACCATATGTACCCACAAAGGGGTGCAGATCCAGTGCAGTAAGCTAGAAGTCAGGTTTTCTTCAGTCTACATGGCATTCAGTAGTGCTGTTCTCTGACTGCAGTTACTGAAGGTAAGCCTAGTTTGGGAGGATAGCTGTGCTAGTGTTGGATGTGATTAAGGGTTATAAATGATATATGGTAAGAAGATAAGAGGTATGTTAATGTGAATCCTTCAGTATTYTCAACAGTGTGAGAATTTAGGCCATGGACCTTCTAAGGTCACAGGCTTTGTTGTTCTCTTCTATGCAAGCTGTAATTCTGTCTCTGAATAAGCTAAATGTGCTGTGTTACTTTTAGTTGGAATCTGTCACTAAGGTTTTACATGTCTTACTGCTTTTTGGTATTTTGTGCTGTAATGAGCTACGTAATATAACCCTAGAAACAAACTATAAGGTGTTAAAACAACCTTTTGTTTCTATTTTCCTTTCTTTCAATCTGTATCTTTGTCTTGTCTTAATTGGCTTTAGTATGATTTCATTCCTCCTATCATGCCTGTCGTGGAGTCAGTAGATCCTGCATCATGGAGGCAGGGCTTGCGCAAAACTGGCATTGTTCTTGTGCCCAATAAGGGTGAAAAATCTATGGTGAGGTTCTTGTGTGCACAGGTTTATGTACAGGTTGCAAAATAACATTTAGTCAAAATGTTAATACTAGATTTGCATGTTTCTAAGTTCACAGCGTGTATTACAAAGTGTTTTTGTAAGCTAACTTTTAGAGGAGTAGTATTCCCTGACCAGTCTTATGTTTCTTATCTCATTGACTAATTTAAGAGAAAAGCGCATAGGTTGCCTTACTACAACTTCCCTATGAATTCAGCACTTACAGTTATTAAAAACGGCTGTGTTCTCAGATCTCTGCAAGGAGCATGAAATACCACAGGTAATGTAAATTAATAATGTAAATATATTTTCATATGTTCTGTAGTTTCCAACATCTACAACCAAGGTTTCTCCCAAAGATGAAGAGAGGAAAGATGAATCTCCTGCTTCATGGAGGTTGGGTCTTAGAAAAACTGGTAGTTATGGTGCACTTGCAGAGATTACTGCTTCCAAAGAAGCTCAGAAAGAAAAGGACTCTGCAGGTGTTATGCGTTCTGCATCAAGTCCTAGACTTTCCTCTTCACTGGACAACAAGGAAAAGGTAATAATTTTCAGGGTCAAACAACATTTTGAGGAATTTATATATCTTTCTTTCTATAGATGTTAATGATGCATTTTAGAAGTAAGATTGTAGTACACATCTGTTCTTTATAAGATTTCAAAAAGTTACGTTACGGAGCTTCTTTGTAGTATCTCTCAAAGTGCAATATGCACCTTCAGAACTTTCAAAGGTAGTAGTAGTTTTTACAGTTTGGGGATATCAGAGGTTTCATAGCTTTTGCATTACTTGAGAATGATGATAAAAGAATCTTGTAAATAATAGAAGTCTCTTTTGTATTCATTTTCATTTTGTAATGATTTTTTATTTATAAAAATTGGTTCTGTAATTAAATATGGATACAATTGAACCAAGTGAACCAAGTGTTCAAGTAGCAGAACAAAATAGAACTTATGGTCCTATTTCAAATACAGGTGTGTATATGATTTAAATGTTAAGAATAATAATGTACTGTACTATATAAAAATACTGAACCAGTTGCTTTCAGGAATCACTGCTGGAATTGTACTGCAGCAAAGCACAAAAAAGAGAAATGAGAAATCAAGTTATTAGCATCACTAGAATGGAAACATTAACGGTTTCCTTTTCCTGCTTTAGTCTTTTATGATATTTAACTAAAGCTTAAAACTCATTTGTGTAATTGGGTCACAATAAATACAGCAGGAGTTGTCATAATGATGGTTTTCCAGACAGGGTAATCAGTAATAATACCACTTAATAAAAAATGCATGTTTTTCAGGAGAAAGATGGAAAAGGAACTCGACTTGCATATGTTGCACCTACAATACCAAGACGGCTGGCCAGTACCTCTGACATCGATGAAAAAGAAAACAGGTGATTCTGAAGTTGTATTTTATTTTTAAATATAAAATTTTAATAAGATTTTACAGTGGCAGGCAAACATATATTTTAAAACAGTGCTGATTTATACCTTTATTCAGCTGTGTAGATTATGCTAATCCATAGGTAATCCAATTCCTGAAGGTTTTAGATCTTGTAAATTATAATGACCCCTTCTAGAGTCTGGAAATATATATATATATAGTGTTGTCTTCTTGGCAAAGAAAAAAAATAGAATCCAAAATATGAAGTCCTAAACTTAAGTAAGCTGCTGAAGGGTGCTAAAAATATTTTACTACTTGCTCTTGAGTCACCAACTGCTACTATTGTGCTTTATTATTACTTTTGATTATGATAAAGGATGTGTTTCTTACAGACTTCACTTAAAACATTCACTTAAAAAACTTATTGTCGTAGCAATACAGAAATCATAGATTAGATAATTCCTCTACTTTTTTTTTGTTTACATGTTGACCTTTCATTATCTTTTGGAGATGTGTACTTTCTTTGCTGCTATTGTTTCTGTAGTTTTCAGAATAAAAGAAACAAGTTGTTAGGTGCATAGGCTTGCTAAGTGTTAGGGTTTGGGGTATTTTCATGGTGTATTTACACAGTCAGTACCTTCCTGTTTTTCACCTCTCCTTTATTGGGGTTCTRCTGGGATGTTGTTTGCAGTTACTGCAGTTACTTCATAGTACAAAACTCAGAAGTCTCCATAATGCCTTATTTTTGGTTGGATCATATTTAGATAGCTGAATGTTGGATGACTTGAACTGAAAAGGCTTCCATTGCTCAAAATGTGCTGTTGTAATCCTTCTCTGTAAAATTGATAATATCTTTGTGCCTGTGTTGCTGTTCTTGAGAACTGTTTTGTTTCAATACAAACACAAGATAAATATTATCTTTTCTTATGCTTGCAGAAAGTTGCTTAAGTTTAGTCTCTGGGTGACAAATTCTGTTTCAAAACAGGGATATTTCAGATCTCATGTTCCCCTAAAGTTCAGTATAATTTGTTAGCATTTCTCATTTTACTTGGCCAGATGTTTTTTAATCTGTATTTCTGTAATGGGGCAAATTGGAGTTTCTGTTGGTGCTATCATTCTCTGAACTACTATATTCTTCAAGGTGAATTTGTCAGTTTTTGGTTTGTTCGTAGAGAGATTATTATTGTTTTCGTTTTTATTCGTTTGAGATCTTCTAAAAAAACCTCTTGTTCTTGAAAAATGTCTTAGGAGATAGCTTAGGATTGGAATAAATATTTCATTCACTTTTATTCCTTAGGAACTATTATTGCTTGTAGCAAAGGAATTGAGTTTTTCTTCAGTGTTTACGTTTATTTGTGTCCTTGATGTGCCATACTTGACTTATTCACAGATGCAGTTCCAAAAGTGGTTGTCAGCAGTAGTATAGTTTTTCTCATATGCATTGGGTTAACTGCAGTCACCAGTCTTGTTAGTCTTAGTGCTCATCAGTCCAGCAGATCTTTTTGACAACTTTCTGTATGCCTTGGTGTCCCAGAGATTGAGCCTGCTTTTAGGCATCAATACTTCACCTACTGTATGATGTGGCAGACAACTCAGCCTACCTAAAGCCATAAGAGATTTTTGACATTTATTCTGACCTTGTTTACATCTGCCCTACAGGTACCTTAATAAGTTATTAACTTCTCTGCCTTTGTCAAGGTCTTTGTCCTTGTTGCTTAGCTTAATGCTGAATTCTCGTTCTACCTAACACCTGCTTGTCTTGTGAATTGGTGATGTAATGAAATCCTAGCTAACATCCTCRTGTGAGTGATGGAAATAACTTCAAGATGAGTCCCAGCTGGGACTTCTAAATTAACAATTATTAGACACTTAGCCTCACTTGAGTAGCCAGTACTGCAACAAGAGTTCTATAGTGCCTTGTGAAGTGACACCCTGAATAATTACGAAAAGTTTGTCATGCACCAGGACCTTTCCATGGYAGATGATATCTCAGAATTTGTGTTTCTCTTTGCTGATAAGACATAACATTAACTGCAGAAGTGCTAACATAATTTTTCATTGAAAAATAAGTACATTCTGRTGGTCAAAAGTGTCTGAACATAAAATACATATTTTCAAAGTTTTGTTTTGCCTTGTGCACCTGGTTGCCTTACATATATAGTTTTGTGAAAGACATGTTTTATTCTTCCTTCTGTCTGAACTTCAAATCTTGAGCTGACATTTTTATTAGACATTCAGTTTTTGTGTGTCAGTTTTTGGGATAGTTTTTCTAATTAGATTTTTGCGAGGTTATTCCTTGCTGCTATAAACTGCAACAACAGTCTGGAAATTCCTTATGACTGAAGTCATGTCAGCTAGTGATACATGTCAGGCCCCTCAGGAATGGCTGCTGCAAGCCTGTTTACACTAGTCTACAGTATGATGGGTTCTGAAGGCTTGTCAGCTTTTGAACGTCTTATAACATCAATGAATGAAAAATTCCATTAAATCAGCTATGAAAAAACCCAAGTGGATTTCCCTTATTGCATTGGATAACCTCAGGAACAAATACAAAAATGTCTTGTTCCTTTTTTGAGAAAAACAAAGCCAGCAGTGATCACAGATAAGAGCTGACGATTGATTTCATGTTGATTAAATCCTCTTTAGAAGTTTGCTTTGATGCTGTATTCTTCTATTTCTAATGGTGTTAGTATTAATGTAATATCTTTCTACAGAGGCCTGAAAGTGATTGGCCATAGAAGCAATTTTATTCGTGTTCAGTTGTGTTTATTTCAAGTGTGTTATCCAGGATTTTAATTCAAAGTTCCTGTTCAGCTCACATCAAGAACAGCCTTCTTTAATGTGAGTTTGCTAAACTAAAATCTCTTTTGCAGGGATTCGTCTGCTAGTTCAATACGTGGTGGCAGCTCCTACACCAGGAGAAAATGGGAGGAAGATGTTAAGAAAAACAGTTTGAATGAAGGTCCTGCATCATTAAATACAAGTTATCAAAGAAGGTGTGGGATTTTCTCTTATTTTTTTTTTGTCAAAATAAGCTTAAAAGCTAACAAGTAATTAATCATTTTGTAAGGACAGTTTAAAATGGAATGGTGACATATTGAAATGTTCATAATGTTTGCAAGCTATGTATTGCGATGGTTTTGCTGGTTTTAAATGTGCAGTTGTATACAGCAGTTGTGCTAATTTTAAACGACATGATTAAAGTTAGATGCTTCCTTTTTCTATGGTTTATTTCAGTTTGGGGTTCATTTGACTCATCCTAGATGAGTTCAGTAGACAAAGATAATCATTTTAAATGTTGAAATAGAAGTAATTCTTCTTGTTATCTGAAAAGGGGAAAAACACTGTCTCTGTTGAATTCTGGTTATTGTGTGACAGTCTCGGAGGTATTTGGGCTGCTGTCCTTAACTGCGAATTATAGCCATACCTATATTATCAGGAGTATCAGGATTATAGAATACATAAAAGTCATTTGAATGCACAGTAAATTATGAAAATATGAGAATAGCTCTCAGGTGGAGAGCTGGCTAGCTCAAGTTAGGAGCTGGCTCCTAACTTTCACAATTTTCTCAGGAGGAATAATATGCTGCACATATGTACATGATTAACTTTTCTGTACTGTGTAGTTTCAGTATAGTTATTTAAGTCAAATTCTTCATTTTAATTAGTGGGGCTATAAATAGCTAAAATGAATAGAGAGTCAAAGGGAAGAGTCAAGTAACTGAGCTGCATATTGGTATGTATGAGCTGCATATTGCTGCTGATATACGTGATATATACTTAGCAATTTTTTGTCTTGACATTGATAGTATCAATAACCAGGCTGTGTCATACAAGATAATACGTATCTATTTCTTGTTAACCTCATGTCTTAGAAAAAAGAAGCCTTCTCAATTTTCCTACCATTAAGTTTAGGAAAGATGTTGAACAAATTTGTTGTTCTGGATGGAAGTTATCAACCAACAGTTGGTATATGAGAACAGTCTTTCCATGTTAGTGTTTTTTTCAGTATTTACACTCTTGTCTTCCGACTAAATGTACTCATTGCTTTTAAATTGCAAGTCATGCTTTAATAGTGTATTTCCTTGTACAGTTATTTTTTATTTGTGATTCTAGAGTCGATAGTAATACAAAAAAATACCAATTGCAGAATGACAAAGAAAGCCTTTCTTAAGTCATTAGCAGTTAGTAATATGATGCTTTCTCTCTCCGGGCTGCGGATTATGAGGTTTAGTCATGGGCAAACAGCCCACCTGCTACACACAGAAGCAGTGGACAAAAACCACTGTGTCTGCTTTATGGCTTGATGAGCAAGGGAAAAACTTGAGTGGGAGGTTATTCTTCCTGGGAATGATGGAAGATTTTTCTTTAAATGAGGCAGTATATTTAATTGGTTTCAAATTATAAGAGGAGTGATGATATTGATGGCATTTTCTTTCCTGACAAGCTGTGCAGTAAGGTTCTGCATTTTCTGAGGTATTCAGTGTGGGTGAAACAGCTTAAAAATGAGACATTGGGGGCCCTATATGAATACGTTAGTAGATGTGATCAAGACAGCCTTACTTTAACAAGTGAGATTCCATTCTTTATCCACTTTGGTGAAGAAATGATCGAGACTAAGGGACACATCTACTGCCCTCCAAAGTCGTAAATTGAAAGTCTAGTCAAGGAAACAGTGAGGAAAATGCTTCTTTTACACCAGAAKTTTCCAAGACTCAACTGAAGCACAAAATACATGTGCACCAATTTAATGGATCATTCACAGCTTGGTGATATTTTAATGAGTAAATCTAAGTAATAAATGCAGCCATTGTATGTGTCTCTCCTTCAGTGGTTCCTTTGGTAGAAGACAAGATGAATTGATAAGTTCTAATGTTCCAAGTACTGCATCAACAGTTACCTCTTCTGCTGGTCTTCAGAAAACGCTGCCTGCCAGCACAAACACTACTACAAAGAGTACAACAGGTTCTACTTCAGCAGGTGTACAAAGCAGGTAATGGCATCAGGATACTTCTTCCTGTTTTTATTTGTCAGGTCTACTGTGTGCTTATGTATGTGCATGCGTTCTTGTTTAGTAGATCCTGGGGCTCTGGATTTTTTCACTTTCCTGTTAAATTTGTTTTGATTTTATGCAATTTGGCTCAAAAATTGTGATTGGCTTTCCACTGTACTGTGAAAGCCATGTTGGTGTAAAAGAATAAATTGAATGTTAGAAGGGTGTGAAGAATTAAAGTTCAAATATTGTGAACTGCTAATTCTTAATTTATTCAATTAAATAGCTCAAGCTGAGCTTTCATAGTAGAGACATTTCTCAGTTTACTTTTTTAAAAAAAAATCCATCCCTCAATTTACATGTTATTAGTTGTTTAGTAAAGTGCTTTCATTGTTTAGCTGTTTCCTTTTCTCTTTTTTTGTGTTGCTGCTTGTTATGCTGTAGTACCTCAAATCGTTTGTGGGCTGAGGATAGTGCTGAGAAAGAAAAGGACAGTGTTCCTACAGCAGTGACCGTTCCTGTTGCACCATCGGTTGTAAATGCTACAGCCACTACCACAGCCATGACTACAGCTACTTCTGGCACTGTGTCCTCAACATCAGAGGTCAGGGAGAGACGGAGGTGTGTAAAGGTCCTAAGAGTGATGTTGCTCTTACACAAAAGTTGTGATTTTTTTTCTTATTTTAAGGAATGTGTTGGTTACCACAGATTTGAACAGTACAGTATGTAAAAGCACTGTTGTTTTCTTGCTATATATTCAAACAACTGGTATCTCAGTTTAATTAAGAGCTTAGTACTAGTAGAGACCATTCATGAAATTTAAACTTTCATATTGCATGTTTTTGACTGGCCTTGGGTTATTATATGGTATATCGTGTTTTCAGATTTATATTTCTCTTAATAGATAGAATTAGTCCTCTTGAAAATACCTTTAATGGAACTCTGTAAAAACATTGAATTAAAAATAATAAAAAGAGTAATTAATTAATTACTGCAAGTACATTGCTGCTGATTGAGGTAGTGTGCCACTGGCAGTATGCTAATAAGTAACAGTGTAGTATTTTTTCAATCATTTTATATGCCTGGCATTGTTAAGAAGTGAGTATTGAACCCGACACATTCTGTTTATTTCATTGCATGATTTAGGGCCTCTTTTGCTTGCAACATAGTCATACAATTTTTTATGCAATGCTTTAAGAGATATTCAGTATGAAGAATAAGTAAGAAGCTGATGTAAACCTTATTTTAAGACTATGGTGGGTTTTTCTGTTTACAGTTATATGAAGGATTGCGATTAAGATTGGTGCATAGTTGTTTCCATAAAGAGTTGTTTCCTGCTATTTATGAAAGCAAAATAAGATTTCAAAAGATTGTTAATTCCTGTTAGCTTTCCCTCGTTCTTCTTTTTCTTGATATTTATAAATGTTATAAATGTTTATCCTTCAAATCTTCTGCTGAAAAGTTCAGAATTCTATGTTGCTCCTGTACTAGTTTTGAAATGTACTTTCTGTATCAGTGCCAGCTATCTGTATCTCTGTTTGTTCACGGAGGTAATGAAGCTGTTACTTATAACAGAAGAAAACTGCATTCTTTTGGTTCACTTAAGGCACTTAAAGATTTATTATAGCTCGAGGCCTAATTAGGGTAGATTATTTTCTGTAGTCTTCCTTTCTACCCAAAATTGAGATGAAATAACTTCTATGACATGTGGTTTATGTTTTTATTATTCTCCACCATGATTCAGGAAGTGTCCACACACTAGTGCTGACAATCCATTTCAATAACAACTGTAGTCAGAACCTGCACTTTCCACAGTGGAATTTGAACTGAATGCCACAAATGAAAAGCAAAACCAAAAACTTGCTTCTTTTTTCACAAATAGTTAAAAATAATTCAGATTTTAAAATTCAAATGCTATTCAACTTATATCAGCCAGAAAGGCAGGGAAAATTGATTAAGAATTATGCTATCTCGTTTGCTCTCACTAGTGTGTGTATAGGAATGTGCATATACTACATATGTTTTAGATACCTGCGGCTATAATTCCTGAGATTCCTGAAATTCCTTGGTTTTCTCTGACTGGGCTGATTGTGTAGCATATTTCTGCAGTTGCATTCTTGATGGCATATTAGGACATCTGAACCTTAGAAATCAAAATTGGAATAATTGCTGCGTGTATTTGAGAGTGTAGTGCTCTAAATGTGGGCATAAGCATATCTATCTGTATATTTGCAGGTAGATATATCTATGTGTGTGTATCTACATATGTTTCGATGCACATGGAAAATGGATGTTTATGAAATATTACATGCTATGTATTTTCTTAAATAATGGAAGTATGTTTGGAAGAGTATTGCAAAAATATTTGAAAAGTAAAGTTATTGTAAAGTACTTTATTGATGAAAGATGTAATGGTGCATCATTTTGGAATAGCTGAAGAAGCTATATTCTTTATTTGATTTTTAGGATTGATTCAGAGAGACAGGGAAGGAAATGGCAAACTTGAGTCTCTAAGCTAAGTCTTTGTATCAATAATACAGCATAGTTAGCTATGTGGTGCACACAAGGGATGCTAGGGAAGGGCACTTTCTACTCTTGACTGTAGCTGCGGCCTGCGTATGAAAAGTTGAGAATATTCCTTTTCTCTCAGTGTGATTTAAAGTATTTCAGATTTATTGGAAGGTGGGTACAATAGTTGCTAATAAGCAAGTTATGTGAAACAGTTTGTAGCAATTTTCAAGCCATAAAGAAACGTGCTCTGAGGTCAAGCCTTCCTAGGTAGGTATTGTTTCAGGTCAAGTCAGCTAAAGCACCCTAATGGGCAGCCTTTTCCTCATGTGGTTAGAGCCTAGAGTTCTTGGGAAATGGAAAGTCAATCAAAAATGCTATTTGCACGAGAACAAGATAAGGAAATCGAATTAACATAGCGTGGGTTTTTTAAGATATGCCGTAAGATGGGAGTTGTTTCAAACATTTTTAAGTGTAGCAGCTAATTGTAAGTATTTTAATTGGGGTAGAATACAGTTTGTAATCCATAGGTCTGTGTAAATGAAGTTTTTTAACTCTAAAGATTGTTTCAGAATGGTTTTTAGTATGTGCTATGGCTAACAAATATATTATTAGGTGAACAAAGAACTAGTCTTTTCATACATGAGTTATTTAGGTGTTAATAGATGGTGGCATAATCACAAGCCAGTTATTGAATCATAAGCCAGTGATTCTCAACTATTCTTAATTAATGATATATAAAAAGAGACAGTCAAAAATATTCTTTCAAAGGCACTTGGATTACTTTAGGCATGGATGATACATGTGAAAATATGGTAACCACCTCTTCAGGGATTCTTAATTTCTGATGAAATGGATGATATAATTAGGTCTTCTGCATTAGCAATATGTTTAGGTTTTCCCAAAAGCTTACAAGTTATGTTAAAAGTTAATACACACACATATTTGATACGTAAATGTCTAACTGGCTCAATCTCTGAGGTCTTCTACCCCTATGTTAGTAGACCTGTGAAATACCAAAAAAGCTGAAGTTATATTTATAGAAAACGGTAAAAAGAAATCTAAGTTAAGTGAGAAAACTCTGTATTTTAATGGAGTTCTGAGGCTGCTGTCTTGATGAATAAGGAGATGAGTATGATATGGGTGAAATTTTCTAAAATGCAATCTGCCTTATATAGTTTAATATCTTCTTCTGACTGCTTTGGTTTTCAGTCTGGTGGGGGGGAGGAGGGTATTTGACTATTTAATGCATTTGTACAAAAATTATCATGTATTAATTTTGTTTGTAATTAACTCTTTAGATCATACCTCACTCCAGTACGGGATGAAGAGTCAGAGTCCCAAAGAAAAGCTAGATCCAGGCAAGCAAGACAGTCTAGAAGATCCACACAGGTACAGTATCACTAAAGCTTCTACATATTTGGAAACATACCCATAACATATTTCTTGAGAAACAGGCATAGCATACTACATTTGCATCCATTTCTAATTCTTCTTTCCTGTGCATGGGCTATTGTAGATAATATGCTTGAGCTATTTTATTGGGTAGCTAATAAGATTCAGGACATAGGAAAGAAAACCATTTTCAATCTGGTTTCCATGAAGGAAAAATACAAAGAGTTTTTTATTACACGCTAGTTATCTGGTATCTGAACTGCATGCGTCCTTGCAGTACTTCTCTCTCTTAGTTTACAGAATGATATCTTTGGAGGTTTTTCCAAGTTTCTAGCAGTATCTACCAGCACAATTCTAGCACCGGGAAGGATGTGGTTGTAGCAAAATGGAGTATCACTAATGGTACTTGAACACTCCTTGGGCAGTGGAGCAACTGCCAACCACTATCTGCTGACAAACTGTTAGCCAATAATCCCTGAATAAAACAACACAAAGAAATACTCTAGCCCCTGTCCTTACCTGTTTCTAGGTTGGGTCCATAGCTACATTGTTTACTGATGTTACTTTCAAATCTTTACAGTTTTAAACCCCTCAAATATTTCCAGTTATCTTTCCCAGAGAGATCTGTGCTGCTTGATACAGCATCATCATATGGGAGTTATTTTAACTTCTTTATATTAATTTAGAGCCCTGAATCATGGTCAAACTACAGGCCAGCTATTGCCGAATCTTTGCAGTGAAGAAGCTACCAGGAATTTCTGGATTAAACTTTATCAGCAATAAAAGCTGAATTAAATAACTGATAGGATACAAAGTAGC
Organism: Malurus melanocephalus; assembly: GCF_030028575.1. NCBI lineage: Eukaryota > Metazoa > Chordata > Aves > Passeriformes > Maluridae > Malurus > Malurus melanocephalus. The sequence continues at coordinate 43,896 of NW_026623543.1, forward strand.
TTTGACGAATAGATTGCAAAGTATTTTGAGCAATGTCTCAGTAGGTGCATCATAATAGAGAAAAGCTGTCTTGAAAAAGTTGTTTGCTCTCTGAGCTTATCGCAAAACTAGTTTTTAGCCTCAAAATAACAAGAGACTTTTTAGTGTTGATGACGTAAAAATCCAGTTGCAAGGAATTAATTTGTGAGGTATCAACATTTCTGAATATATGAGTATTATATTTTTAGGGTTCTTTCAGAAATATTTAGTATGCATACTATCATATTGGAAGCCTCTAGTGGATTTTTAAATTATTTCTGCAGGATCTTCTATGCAATCTGTATCTACTAGTTCAGCTAAAAATTGTCTTGCTGGAGAGTCTGTTGTGGGTTGCATTATAGGAAATACTTGCCACATATCAGAGGGATATTTGGTTCCAAGATTCAAGAGGAAAGCTTATAGGTAGAATATATAGGTAAAATTTATTTCTGAATAGATAGATATCATTTTCTTAAGTTGATTATTTTCTTTATTTATGTAATGTGATCATCTACATCATTGCTAATGTTATATTAAAATGGTGTTTGCTGACGGCTGTTTTCACAGGGCGTCACACTGACAGATCTTCAAGAAGCTGAAAAAACTATAGGAAGAAGTCGTCCCACACGAACCAGAGAACAGGAGAATGAWGAAAAAGAAAAGGAGGAGAAAGAAAAGCAAGACAAAGAAAAACAAGAAGAAAAGAAAGAATCTGAAACTAAAGATGATGACTATAGACAAAGATATTCCCGAACTGTTGAAGAGGTATTTTCATGATGAGTGTATTTAGATAGAGAAATTATATGAGTCTTTACTCCACCTATGTTATTTTACTTTTGGTAGTACTATAAGAACTATTTATATAGTAAAATGTTTTCATATCCCATGGTTTGTGTTTGTTAATCTTCATAAATTAATTCTGACATTTTTCTATTTAATAGCCATATCATCGCTATAGATCAACTTCAACTTCATCATCCACCTCGTCACTCTCCACCTCCACTAGCTCTCTATCAACTTCAAGTCAGMTAAACAGACCAAACAGCCTTATAGGTATAACTTCTGCCTATTCTCGAAGTGGAACAAAGGAAAGTGAGAGAGGTAGGAGTACTATTTGTGAAGGGTTTTTCTGTTGTTTTAGTTGTCAAAGGGCAGCTTACATTCCTAGAGCTATTTCAGAATGGGGTGAGATACATACGACCTCTGGGGATGTACCCTGCTTCTACCTTCTGTAATAAATTTCAAGATTTGCATGTAGAGATGAAAAAAGATCTTCTGTATTTGGTGGTGTTTTGTAGCCATTTAGTGTTTTTCCATTGTTGAATCATAGAAATGTCAAATATACTGCCATAAATATCCACATAATGCTTTGATTTCTGCTTTAACACCACACTATGAAAAAATACCATTTTTTAACGTCTAAACATTTGCAGGTATTAAGAGGGAATTTTACTTGATTAAATAATTGCTAAATAACCAGCGTTTTTTTCAGTCCTTCCACACTGAAGGACTGGAATGATGCTTTATATTAAGGACCTGTCAGGATTATGTGAGCATTAGGAAAAGGAAAGGAATGTTTCCCATTGTACTTCATTTGTAACCAGACTTCTGGATCCTTTAACTGGTTTATGTAATCTTAAATTGAGGATTAGATGCATGAATCAGAGATCATGAAAAGGGTCTTCTCTGCTGTCACCGAGATTTTGCCGTCATTTCAAATATGAATCATGTGCTACAATGCTAAGAGATACTGTGCCTGATTCTTAGCCTGTCAAAGGAGGAGCCTTTTAACATACAGCGTGATCTCCTGTTCTTGGATTTGCCACAGTTGACTTGAGAGAAATAATTTAATTCAGGTTATTGAGCAGTAACTTTAGTAAGGTTACTGTTTGAAATTGATAATTTTGTTCTACAGAAGGACAGATAAAATGATCCACTGATGAAGTCTTTATGTACTATATAGCAGTATTGCCATGTTCCCTAGAATGGTGTTTTCTGAGGAATTTATCGGGGCTAGGCCTCAGGGATATGCTTTGTGATTTTTTTTTCCCTTTATCCTAACATGAACTGACATTTGGATTAAGATGCTTTAATAATGCATGCTTACTCCAGGAAACTCGTTCTAGATTGTTCTATAGAAAAGATTTTCATTGGTAAATATTGGCTACTGCAGGCTCTTTTTTTTTTATAAATTATGATTGTGGAGGAACAATACTCTACCATTTGAAATCTCAGAGGTAAAATCCTAGTTTACTTAATTAGGAAAGGTATATGTTCACCACGAATGTTTGTATTTTTCTTCTTTCCAGTTTAATTTTTGCTTCACACTAAAATGTTTGTTTACCTTTGAAGACTAGTGGTGGTAGTTATTAGTGATTCTTGTATCTGAACTCAATTCTGTGGTTTCTTTGTTTAGTAAAAGAACATTAGGTTGAATAGACTGTGTGTCAATACGTAAAGAACTTTGGGCACATTTGTTTAAATTTTTTTTTTGCACAAATTACTTGTAAACATATAGGGGAGCAAGCACCATCCTGAGTTACATTTATTTTGAATTGCAGTTGTATTTTTTTTAAAGAAAAAGGACATTTGTAAAATAGTAATAATTTAACCTAGGAGGTCCCATTTTAGTCTTCCTTAGAGAAGAAATGGAGAGGACTGTGACGAAAAGAAGTGCTCTAAGGAGAACTTTGAAAAGTTGGTTTTTTTAATACTGAATCCTTGATGCATGCAAAAAAAGCTTATTTGATGAAGACTAGTGAAGAATTATCTTGTCTTATTTTGTACTTTTACACATTTGCTGACAAAGATGTTTCAATTATTGCATGACAGTTTTGAAAACTGAATTGTAAGTCCAACTTGCATTGTATTATTGTTACATGAAGACATTTTGTTTAGGTGACGGAGATGAAATTAGTATTTCCAGTATTTTAGAGCTTTGTGTTTTGGAGAGTCCAAAATTACAGCAAACCCTTTATGTGGTAAGAATCTCTTCAGCAAATTCATTTCGGGTAAAAAGAATTTATTGTGAGCATTTTAAAGACTTAGACAGTATTTCGGAAAATTTTCAGAAAATTAGATTGTGTCATAATTCAGTGAATGAGAAAATTGTTATTAACAGAAGGGAGCAAAAAAGAAGAGGAAAAGGAAGAAGATAAGTCACAGCCTAAGTCTATAAGGGAAAGACGGAGACCAAGAGAAAAACGACGATCTACAGGAGTTTCTTACTGGACTCAAGATGTAAGTTAACTTCACTTGTAGCAAAATGGAGTGTATATTGTGTACTCTTAAAGTAGAGAATTGTTTAGAGTACTATATATTATACAATATATAACTAATCATTCTAGAAAAAATGCTTTTCAAATGAAATATTCTTTGGTTTTGTTTTGATGCTTTCAGAAGCAAAGTTAAAGTTAAGACTTTTTTCAGTTGATACTCCTAACAAGAATTTTAAAACACTGTAGTAACTGTAACTTAATAAGAATTAATCATAAGCTAAGGAAAAAGAATTAATTATTGAATAAATGTTATCTATTGTATGCATACCAAAGCTGTAAAAATGAGACTTGTTATTTGGTACATTGCAAGTAACTATGTACTTAGCAACTTAAAAACTGCTGTGAGATTAGAAAGGTTATAACTGATGTTTCAGACTATTCCTGGTTTTTAGTCATGGTTTCAATATGTAATATAAAAGCAAAGATTTTCATGTGTCAAATGGAAAGTTGTTTCATCTCCTTCTGGTACTGAAAACCTGTTGGGAATTTTCTTCATATATCCTGTATATTCTCTGTGGAATATTCTCTTATATTTTCATATTAGAAGTGTAGAATGCATTAAAATCTTACTAAGCTTTCAACAGTTTAATTGTTTTTCCTCTCTCACCTGTTCTACCAGAGCGATGAAAATGATCAGGATCACCAATCCGATTCAGAAGAAGGAACAAATAAGAAAGAAACTCAGGTAATTTGAGAGAGGTGAATTCAACTGCAATAAAAATTTTACAACCAAAATATATCGCTTGAAAGCCAAGAGTGGCCATAACTAACCATTTTATCTTCCACTCTGATTGTGTAGAATTAGCATCCAGAAAATGTAGATGAAATTTTTGACACACAGGTCAAGGACATGATGCAGCAGGTTACTGTAGCAAGCATTCAGTTTCAACCCAGCAAAAATCTTTATTTCTTCAACATTGTTCTTTTCAGATAAATTATTTCCAATTACTTACGCACACTAATTAAGACTTTTGAAAATTAAACCCAGTGCTGTCATTATTATAATTAATAAATAATATTACATGTTAATTTAATGAAGCACAAAAGGTTGAAGAGCACAATGTATGTCATTCCTGCATTGAGCAAAATGGTTTTCTGAAATTCCAAATCAGTGTTACTGGTCTTGTTAAAAAGTCAGTTGAAAACAGTATAATGGGCTTGATTTGATGGGAAAAGTTCCTAAAAACAGAATGGTGTGTGACAGTCGGATGAAGAGGTGTTAAAAGGTAATTAGTAACATAAGCTGTGCTGTAAGAATAATGTATTTCTTTTAACCTAAACCCTGGATTAACACTACTGAATCAGGTTCATTACTGAGGAATGAAACTCAAGTGATACTTATTTCTTTTGTGAAAAAGCTTCCATTACATATTTCTTAAATATTTTAGTCAAGAGATTCATTCTGTGCCTGATTTGGGGCTGATTTGCTGTGTTTTTTATTTCCATGTCACATTAACACAAATGTATAGTCCTGTTTTCTTTCCTCCCAGTAATACATATCATTATCCTTAGATCTGTAATTACTTCATATTCTGTTCTGTAGAAATTAATTTTGGTACAACATGCTGCATGGTGCTTCTGATAGAATTAATAAAACTACAGTGAAATAGTGGTAAATCAGTCCCAAAGTTATGAATGTAATTAAAACGGTGAATATGTTGGGCTGGAATGGTGGAGAAGCATGGAATTGACTGACTCAGAGTTCATAGACAGGTGCACTTTTTGTTGAGTGCCCAGGCCCAGAGAGTGGTGGTGAATGAAGTTGAATGCACCTGGCAGCTGGTCATTAGTGAGATCCTCCAGGATTCAGTGTTGGAGCCAGTCCTGTGTAATACTCTCATGAATTTTCTGGCTGAGGGGATCTAGGACACCCTCAGTAAATTTGCAGATAACATCAAGTTGGATGGGAGTGTGGATCTACTGGAGGGTAGGAAGGCTTTGCAAAGAGATCTGGACAGGCTGGATCCATGGGTCAAAGCCAAATGGATGAGGTTCAGTAAGGTCAAGTGTCAGGTCACAACAATCTAGTGCAGTACTACAGGCTTGGGGAAGAGTGGCTGGAAGCTGTCCAAGGGATAAAGTACCTGGGAATACTGGTCAGCAGTGGCTGAACACGAGCCAGCTGTGCCCAGCTGGGCAATGGCAAGGGCAATGGCACCCTGGTTTGTATCAGCAATAGTGTGGTAGCAGGAGCAGGGCAGGGATCATTTCCCTGTGCTTGGTGCTGGTGAGGCCACGCCTCAAATCCTGTGTCCAGTTTGGGGTCCCTCACTACAAGAAAGACATTGAAGTGCTGGAACATGTCCAGAGAAGGGCAACAAAGCTGGGGAAGGGTCCAGAGCACAAGTCTGATGGGGAGTGGCTGAAGGAGCAGGGGATGTTTAGCCTGGAGAAAAAGAGGCTCAGKAGGGACCTCTCTCCATCTACTTGAAAGAAGGTTGTAGCCAGATGGGGGTCGGCCTGTTCTCTGAGGCTGCCAGCAACAGGACAAAAGGAAATGGTCTCAAGCCAAGCCAAGGAGATTCAGGTTGGACATCAGGAAGAATTTTCTCACTGAAAAGGTTAGATAAGCATTGGAACAGGCTTMCCAGGGATGTGGTGGAATTACCATCACTGGAAATGTTCAAGAAACAACGGGACATGGCTCTGAGTGCTATGGTTTAGTTGTCATGGTGGTTGGACTCGGTGATCCTGGAAGTCCTTTCCAACCCAAATGATTTTATGGTGAGGCACCAGAACAGGCTGCCCAGAGAAGTTGTGGATATGTTTTTTGAGTGCATGCTACAAAGGAAATAAGAGGATCTTAGGCAAAATTGATTTCTAGCCTGAAAACATTAAGGAATCAGAAAAACTATTGTCCTATTCATATCAGCAATTTTTCAAAGAACCATCTTGTAAGATTTGAGTTTGTGCTTTCTTGTTCTTCAAATCTGTCTTTTGACACCTTAGCTGATCATTTGTCCATAAAGGAAAGCAATTAAAGAGAGGTCAGACTTTGCTAAGCAGTTTGACAGTTGTAGGTTGTTCTCTAATTTTTTGGGGGGCTTTTTAATATTAAGAGCAGAGAATTTCTTGAATTAGCACAAAAATGCCTTGTTACTTAAAGGAAATGGATGTTTTTGCTAGAAGAATAGTCTTAGAACTAAGCTGAAGGATAGCCACTTAAAAATTCTATTGGTGGATGAAGTGTGTCTGTAAAGCTGATTTTTCAGTATGATGCATTGAAAAAAGAAACTTAGTAATTTGAATGAATACTACAGCTGTGGTTAGCTTATAACTAATGAACTAACTATGGCATATTCTACAAAATCTCTTAATGCTCAACATTATTCATGGTCTTGACGGAAAACAGCAATATTTTATTAGGAGTGATTAGGCTTATAGCATGTAAGCTATATGCTTTACGTGCTCTTCAAGGTGTCAAAGGGGAAATAGAGTGTATTGTGGAGAATGTGGCTGTTTTCCTCTGAACATTGAAAACATACAGTTTCCTTCTATAAAAGGAAACCAAACAGGCCACATCACCCCCCTTCCCACCCTTGCCAGAAAACAATCTTCAGCCACTGCTAGGTGAAATAATATTGGAGAATGCCCAGGTAATGGTACACCAGTAGAGTTCCTTGACTGAAATGTCTTCACTTAAGATTGGAATAATTGGTAGACATGATGAATCTGTGTTGACCACTCAGAGGGGAAGAAGGCTTGTGTGAACTGATGTAACGCTTACAAGGTGCTCCTTCACTCTTAAGTCATCACTTTTAATGAAGTTTTGTTTGTCAAATAAAGAGAGTTTCATTTTTTTCATTTTTTACTTTCATTCATTCATTCATTCCAGGTCAATCCACAGGGACAAAATTTACTCTGTCATTTAGATTAAGTCTAATAAGTACTTCCTTATGTTGTTGTGTAGTAACTTGTTTCCAGTCAAGCTGTTTAGAAACAGTGATCGTGTATCTTAATTTATTATTTTGAGCTGAAGTCATTWATTATGTTCCAAACATTATACCTAGTGTTAGAGAAGTGGGAGAAGGAGCAGTGACTTTGGAAAACACTGTTCTGATGCCTTTGATAACAGGGAAGCAAACCCAGAATGCACTAACTGCTGAAATTACTCTAGTGTTTAGGGCACTCTAGATTTTTTGAGTGTAATGTTAACATCCTTGTGAATAATATTTTGGCAAGCATATTCAAGCACGTATTTCTTTTCTTTTCTGAATACAACAAAATTGAAGCTTGACAAGGTTCAGGTAATACATACTGGTGGATAGCATACGCATTTGACATAACTCTTTAGTTGTATTTGTTCATAGATGGCTGTATTTTTTATTTAGATTATTGACTGATCCATTCTTTTTCTCTTTTTTTACCTCTCCCCACCTCAGAGTGAGAGCCTTTCAAGGTATGTGCAGTTTAAACAAGTTAATGTAGAATTGTTATACTTTCTGCCTGCATGTTGTCATTTGAAGCTGTTTATGTACAAATTCAGCTTGACTCTGGTAGTTGGGTTGGTAGCTTTAAAAGGCAGTAGTGATACTTATGTTTTGTATGAAGTATGATTGTAAAGTGCAGTACTGCCATGTGTGGGTGGAATATGCCATTCTGGGCAATATATTGAACTCTATATTTGTAGTGCACTGAAGGCAGGCTGGCCATTTTGCAGAACATGGTGGATACAGTACTATTTTCTACAGATTTTTCACCATGTTTTCTTTCACCTTTATAAAGAAAAGAGGTTTTTGTTGCCCCTCTTTTAGAATATCCTATTGAAAATTTTCTACATAACCTCAAGAAAAATTCTACAGCCTCTGAAAATTGTATTTCCTTAAGATTTGTTAAAAAGTAAATGCTGAAGTATTGCAATTTTTTTAAAGGATTTAATTTCTTTTTGGGCCGTTTAATTATTGAATTTTATTATGTTCTGATTGGTGAAAATCCGTTAAATAAAACTGCTATAGCACATGATTAGTGAAGAGTAAACTGTGAAAATACTCTTAGCTGTATTAATACTGGTTGTAATTTAGTTATTAGGATAAAGACTACTGAAGATTTGTTTCGTCAACTGCTTCTGTTCAAATACTTGAATTCATAACAAATAGTTTTGCAATGTTGTTTTCTATAACAAAGCTTTGAGAATTCATCTAGGCCATTCATCTAGTGTTTTTTTAAAACACTTCAATTAAACTAATAATGTTTTCCAAAAAACTTACGTTCCTTAATAAATTAAGAGGGATTAAACTATCAAAAGTAGTAAAAAGTATTTTAAGACATGTAAATATTTGCTTGCATTAAGTAAATTTAATTACATTTAAAATATTTCTCTGCATGCATTGCTCAGCAGACTGAGCAATTTGTAAAAATTTTCACCCAGAATCTTGAAGTATGCAGAATGTGAAAATGAAATCTGCACCAAATTAAAAGACTAACTGAAATACATAATTGCATTTGGTTTTCAGTTGGGTTAGCAACAAAGAAAAGCTGTTTGATACAGTCAGTGGTCTCAGTTTGGCTGCAAAGGCAAGGAAAAATCAGAACTTTTCTTTTACAGATATGATACAGGATCACTCAGCACGTCTGCAGGTGATCGTTACGATTCAGCACAGGGGAGATCGGGGTCACAGAGTTACCTTGAAGATCGAAAACCATACAGTAGACTAGAAAAAGAAGATAGCCCAGATTTTAAGAAGGTATCTGATCCAATAAATTCAGTGCAAAAATAGAACTTCATTACTTTTTTTCTTATACTGTGTGAAAATACTCTCACACTGCATCAGAAATACTGCTTAACTTAACTCAGCTGAATGGAGAAGCACAGCAACTGCTACAGATTATGAAACAGCTTCTGGCTTTTGTATTTTTCAACACAAGGGAGAAATTCAGAGAAGCCATGATACTTTTCTTATTATAAATACTCTCATATTATTTTTGATTGTATCATCAAAACTGATGTATGCATATGTGAAGCCTTATCTTTTATGTTTGCCAGCTTACATACATATAAGGTAATGATATGTTTAGATCTTGATTTAAAATAGAGTGGGAGTTTGTTGAGAAGTTTAGTGTGGTGGTGTAATCTGTGAAGTCTGAAGAAAAAAAGATGGCAAGTATGTTTTTAATATGTGTAAGGTAAGTTGTGTGCTTCCTATGCAGAGCTGCTTGTTTCTAGAAATATTTAGTAATAGTTCCTTTCAGTGCTTGCTACTTCTAAAAATCTTCTTTGTTCATGTACTTCTTAACTTTACAATCATAGTTCAATCATACTTTGAAAGTTTATTTTTTGACTAATCTCAATATTATCTGGTATTTTTAACGAGTATTTTCTCTTAGCTTTATGAACAGATTCTAGCTGAAAATGAAAAACTGAAAGCGCAGTTACATGACACCAACATGGAACTAACAGATCTTAAGCTACAGTTGGAGAAGACCACTCAGGTTTGTATAAAACAAAAAAAAACCATGCACTTAGCCTACTATGTAGATAGTAAACCAGAAGCACCCTGTGCTGTAGGCTGCTCTTTATTAGGCATCAGATGGGAATGGAGAAGAGTACTTCTTTGTTTCTGAAGAGGAAAGAGTGTAAGATTCTGGTCATCAGCTGTGAATGAAATATGTGAGAATGCTTCCTTGCTTACTTAGGTAGTAGTGGTTCTTGCTAGCATGTATCTGCATGCAACTTCTTTGCTGGTTAGGGATTAACACTTTCTACACTGTTATGTTTATATTCATACTGACAATCAGGATTCATGGATTAATTCATAAACCTGCATGCTTTTACACAGAAATGCTGTATTACTCCTGTTAGCTAAAGGCAATGTAGTGATTAAATAACAGGGATGGTTACAGAGGAAGTGAATGATAAATCCAGTCCAATCTTTCTTTCATTGTTACTTCCCTGAACACACTTTAAAATGTTTTTTATGACGTRCTTCAGACTGAATACCAGAATGTCGAATTGTTTTTTCTCAGTTCTGTGTTGTTAAAAACACATGTTAATGTCTTCATCACTTTTGTATTTCAGAGACAAGAAAGATTTGCTGACAGATCACTCTTGGAAATGGAGAAAAGGGTGAGTTTCTGCCAAAGCACTTCTAAATACTCTAATTCAAGCTTTGTTTTAGTTTGTTTTGCAGCCCCGGGTTTGTATATATTTTAATAGGAACAGAAGCCTTTCTTTTAACTTGCATTTTTTAGAGGATTTGGGGGTTTGAGGTTTCAAAGTGCGGTGAATGTGAGATGGAATTACTCTAATGAATTGCCTTTAGTTTGCCTGTTCGTTCATCATAACCAGTTTCTAAACTCTGCTGCCCTCCAGGGATCTGCCACTTGGTCCATCTCATCCAAAATAATGTTGGCATTCCAGAGAGTTAAACAGATTAATTGTGGCTCATCTTTTAACATATTTCCAAGATTCAGAGAAGCTCATTTCCTCAGAGCTTTCCAGAGGCACTAGTTGTTGTTGGTAATGACATAGCCATTTCTGCCTCACAGACATGAGACCTTAAACCTGCTAATGATATAAAATTATCTGCCTCTTTCCTTGTACTGCAACATTTTCCAGTGGGAATATGATACTGGGGCAGGGGAAGAAAGTGGAAGAGTGAGTAAGCAGTGTGGTTAAGAGGGGCATCAGAGACAACCCTAAATTGAATGGGAAAGAAGTCATGTAACCAATTCATATGTGAGGTTGGCTATAGGAATTATTTCAGAAGCTGGACACATAATAATTGTAGGCTGTAGTTTCATGCTAATTTAAAATCAACCCTGTATAGTCTAGTTTCACAGCAATGTAAAGCAAACACCACTGGTTTTGAGGTGGTCTTGGCTTCCTTCCTGATTAACCACATGTTCTTCTCCCTTCATCCTGGAGTGTCACATTAGAGACAAACAGGAAAAAAAAAGTTAATCTTTGACAGTAATAAGTGATGGGGTAAACATTTATTTATCCTTGGTAAATTTCATATTCATTAGCCTTTTGTATTTATTTTCCAGTATTTTAGGTTTAGAGAACAAGTTTTAGTTCTACGAAACTGTCCAGTATAAAAACTAACACATAGTAGATTTCATAGGAGCACATGAAGATGGGGAAATATTCTCAGGCACTTCCTGTAGTTTCATTATCTTTATCTTAATAGTCTCTCCAGTTAATTTGTCTCTCCAGTGCTGCCATTTAGCACCTATTTCTCTTTTTAATTTTTTGGCATCCTGCTGTGAGCAGTGATTTCATGAGTAAAAAGGTTTCGTCAGCAGATTTAATTGGTTTCTTGCTTGTTAGCATGGCCACACAAGTGGGCATTTAATAATTTAATAGATGCAGCTGCATCCATTACTGTGTAGGTTCATAGCTAATGCAGAGTATTGCATGGTTATATGTGATTTCAGTTTTAAATTACTGCTTTGCTTCTCCCAAAACAGGCCATTGCATTAAAACAATTAGCTTTATTAGAAATTCTTGCACCCTTTTTTTTAAAGACATTCAGGCCACAGTGAAATGTCTTTCAGAAATGTTATTTTTCCTAAATGTAGTAAAGCTAGTGGGTAAAAAAAAAAAAAAAAAAAACAAAAAACTTAGTCATGTATTTTTGTAACTCAGATGCTGTATGGCTGGAAAAGGATTTACTCAGAATTTATACATCTAAATCTTCTTTATAGTTAGGCACCTCTTTTCAGACAGGAGTTTAAATGAGGAATATATTTATGATTGTATTTTCTGTGTTGTTTTAATCTGAAGTTTCTTTTACTTTGCAAGTGACTGAAATAGGATTCTCAGCTGCTAGTCATCAATAGCTGATCTCTAGAAATAAGCTTATCAAATTCTGCATTTAAAAATAATTTCAAAGACTTCTTTAATGTCTAATGCAGCACTATAAATGCAAGAATTAAAATAAATTACAGACCTTTTCTAAGTATACTTCTCCAAGAATATTACTTCACTAAAATAAAATAACAAAACTAAAGATGTTTATATAAATTGCATGGAGAAAAAGGGAGGGGAAGAGTAAAGTAGTGAGGAAAAATTGTGATAAATAAAAGGCCAACAGAGAAAAGCCTGAAGGCATCTTTGATTTGCAACATTTTCAAGCTGAAACCTACCTTATCAGTGAAGAAAATGAGAATATGTATTAAGCCTAGATTTGCACAGTAGTAAAATTCAGAAAATACTGGCTTTGAATTTTATTTGAATTCAGCCTTCAGAACTGGGTTTCTATGACGTGATTTGGTGATGCATTGTCAATACTGTTATTTTAAAAACTGTTTACCAGAAAAGGGTTATTTCCATGGGGATGGGGGTACGTAAAGAGCAAGGTCCCTAGAAATACTTGGGCAAAAATAAGGGTTTTTTTCACAACCTGTCACTCTGCCAAATAAGCTGAAAGCCCTTTGCAAAATTTTGTATGACGTGGTAATAAAATTTAAAACCAAAACTTAAACTTCCAGGGTTCAGTATGGATTAGAATTCAGAAAACTGTAGGTACCTTTAGCAAATTTTCCCAAAACTTAGAATTCTTCAGCTGGGAATTTGCATTGTGGAGAAGTGTATTTCTCTGTATTATTGAATATACAAATATATTTAGGCATATACATCTGGTTTTGCTTCTTAAAAATGGTATAACTCTGGGGGGAGGTCAGTTTTTCATCGTGTGCATCCATATACCTCAGTCTCACTACACAATCCTGTGGCTCCTAGTTGCTTTGATAAATACAATGAGCTATTGTATTTTATAAGATGAGAGATTAGCATGTTTTTTTTGTCTTTTTTTTGTGAGTTACAAATGTTCTTTGGCGTACCTTACAGAGTTGTGGAAATTTTAGACTGCATAGATTTCAGATACTTTCTTTGAGTTCGGGAACTAATCAAATAATACTGGCAAATCTCTCTGAAAGTGCAGTGTGTTATTTTATTGGCAATCCCTCAAGATAGCTCCTAAAAGAGTAGGCAGTTCAAGTAAAAGAGGAGCATAACTTCATTAGACCACTTTGATTCTTTTGTATAATGTGAAGTATAAAAAGTTAATTAAAAATTCTACTGAAATGGTTTTTATTGCTAGCAGAGAGCTCAACATGCTAGTTAAGCAAATGCTTCAAAAGGATTAAGAATTTCTAGACACCTGAAATTTTGAGATTTATTTGTCGTTCATCTTTTGATAATGGTAAGAATTGTTGAATATTGCTTCAAATAAGAACACACATTATTCTATAAAACTAGTAGGTAACAGATAAAATTCTAAGTAATGTAAGACAGTGTGGGATTTTTGTTAGTTACTTATCTGTAACTCCCTGTTACCAGTTAACTCGCTGGTACTTAATGCCCATTACGATCATAAGATAAGTCTTAACTTGAAGGAGTTAAATACATTAGGTAGTAACAACTGCAGTAATATATTACTTTGATAAAAATTAAAGTTGTTTGCTATTATGGGAAAATGTTGGGGGATAACTGCATTGTGATTAAACTAAATTCAAATGATTTATATCTGAAAGGTGACCGGCAAGAGTCAGTATCTACTGAGTGGTATGATCTAACCAAAGTTTTACACACCTCAGTCAATGCTGCTTGCTGTTTGCATAACACTGTTGTATGCAGATGCATATTTCCACTTCGCAATAATCTGTTGCTTTTGCCTCTCACACTCTGGAAAAATCTGAATGTAGAGTACTGATAACTGCAGCTGCTTTTAAATGAGAAACACTGCATTGTCTGACACAGGAAAGCAAGCAATCAAGCTATAAACCCCGAAGTCTATTGCATTAGCTGCTGATCTATCAGATATGTTGAAAAATAGGTCTAAATAAAATAATGTTGTTCTGTGTCTGCACTGCAGACTGCACTGTAGTATAGAAAACCTTAAGCTAACTTTCCATAAGCTGGCTTGGTTATATAATCAATGCAATGAAGTTCTATACAAAGGACAATTTCTCCTGCTTCTCAGGTAAAAAGGGAAATAAAAGGAAAATTAAACTACACAAGAAATGCAGAAAATATTCTGAGAAACATTTTCTCAAGAAGCAGCTGATCTTATGTAGCTAGATTTCTTTGGTACTTTGCTAAGTCCTCTAATATCAATTGGTTGTATCAACACCAGGTTGCAGTTTGGAGTGTAGACAGATCCCACTGAGCTGAGACAGATGTTTCAGCTACCTTTGTTTGTCCGTGAAAGCTTATGCTTTTATGCTTGTATCTTTTAATATTCTTGTTTGTTTCTGATAATTTTCTGCATTTTTTGGATAGTAATGTTTTAAAAAAAAAAACTAGCTCATGAAAAATAAACCCAAACAAGTGGTACTTAAAATCTTTCTAAATTAATGAAAAAGAATGGGTATGTTTTTTAGGACCTGATATGAATTTTTATATTTCTTCCTCGTATATTAAAATTCCATGTTGACCAAATTTCTATATATCACTGGCATCACGAGTTTCCTGTTCACACTATGCTTTTGGTTGTATGATCTTTGAAACTTGAAATATTTCACTGTTACCACAGTATTTACAAGCTGTAATTTTTTAAAAACTGTGTGTTGGTCAGCGTTAACACACATCTTCTGATTTAGGAAAGAAGAGCACTCGAAAGAAGGATATCTGAAATGGAAGAGGAACTGAAAGTAAGTAAATTACTACACTAATAATAGTATTAATAAAGTGTATTATTTTGTCAGTGAGATCTTGTCTGGCAGTATTACTTGTCTCTATAACTTCTTTAGAAAATAACTAAATTACAGCTGCATGTCAAATTTGCTCCTGTCACACAGCTTATAGCGAAGCTGCTGTGCTGACATAAGCAGTTGTATGTGTAGGATTGAGAAGAAGGTGCTGAGTCCTAGGCTTCTATAACATATGGCTAACAAGAAACATTCAGAGATAGTTGGAGTGAAACATACCTTGATCTAATCAAGATGGAGCTGGAAATCTACAATTTTGTTGTGATACTCGTAAATTTTATTAATTTACTACTCATATTACTAAAATCCATTATTATTTAATAATGGTAGCATCTGATTCTATAGATATTTAAGCATTAAATGTTGTTTCAATCTGTATCTCATGTTATTTATTAATTAGATGGCATCCTACAATATCAAAAGAAAACCCTGTTTGTTTAGTGTGAATAATAACCAGGTTTTAGTTAACAAAATGCAGTAGATAGATTCTAGATGTTGAGAAGTAAGTAACATTTACTGTATTGATTTCTGGGTTTTTTTACTATGTATAAAGTGAATTCCAGAAGCAAAATACTTATAAAAAAATTCATTTCTATTTTGTTAGATTTTTTTTACCAGTCCTGCTTATCATTGTTAAAGTCTGTGATATGATTAAGAAGGGTGAGAAATGGGGTGGGTTTGTTTTCTGTTATGTCCTTCGATATAAATGTTGGACATGGTCAATCACACTGATAGAATTTACCTGGAATGTGAAAGTACTGTTATTTTTGATGTTTGGTGTTTGTCACTGATTAATAAAAAGTTTCCTTTTGAGCTCCCTCTGGTGCTTGGAAATGGCATTAACTTCCAAATGTTTTTCATTAAAATCCATGTACAAATTTCTGTTGAAGTAATTGAAGCTGACAGGCAGATGTAGACAGAAGGCAACTGTGATGCCTCTAGCTCCCTTGGATTCAGACCAAGATTGTTTGCTGCAAGGGAGTGCACAAGGTCTGTGGTTCCTTGTGGGTCTTCAAAAGTGAAATAGAGAAAAGACAAACTATGGTAGAGGAAAATAATTGTCTGCCTAAGAGTGGAAGACAACATGTGAGCTTCTAGGGAAAGTTTGGCTTCTGATAAAAATAGAGAATGCAAATACATTGGKTTTTTTTCAAAAGTTTGCTTTCAGTTAGCAATAAGTGAATGCTTTGAATTAAAGATTAAATACTCTTCTTTCCCATCATTTGTTGTGCAGTCACTAAAAAGTATATGTTAAATGTGTCATTATTTACAGAGTTTTGAATAGGAGATTTAGTTTGTGCAATTAGGATGTTAAGTGAAGAATTCCAGGAATAGCTCTCATTATTAATGTATCCTGAACTGTTTTGGAAAGCTGTGACTAATTACTACTGGTACTTAGATTTCTTTTCAAGAATGTGCCACTTGTTTGACACTTTCCTTTCACAGCAACTTATTTACTTTAAAAAAGACTGTCTCTTCTAAGTTTTCTTTCAGTTCTACTCATCTAATATACATGTGGTTTTTTTTTTCTTTTCTTCACTCCTATTTCTTTGATTCCTGCAGAACCTGCAACCAATAAAAAAGATTCAATCTTTGAAACACATAAATGAGCGACTGATGACTGAGAATAGGGCCTTGACCCGAGTGCTTGCCAAGTTGTCAGGGTCCTGTAGGCAACTACGCTCTGTGGACTTGTAATGTCTTCCTTCTCCTTTGTTTAGCCAGGCAGGTGTTGACATTCAGTTTGTGCTTGGGCAGAATTTTACTATTAACACTTGTGTGTCAGAAACTGACTCAGTGCTGCTCGGTTCTGGAGGTGCGGCTAAAGCATGTGTCTGACATACCAGCTATAGGTGTCGCAGATGTGTTGGTATGGTGTGCTATTGTCCCTGCTAGCACTGAAGCTTTTCCTTGAAGATAAATTGGCAAGGATCCAGGGGATCTTTGACATGTTAAAACCTTGGCAACAACTGAAAGGATTTGAGTTTGCATGAGGATACACTAAAGGCAGTCTATCGTTTTGATGTTTGTGTAAATGCTCAAATAGATTTGCCACTAGTTTTCTAAAAAATTGAAATAAAAATTTGAGCTTTTTTTACTGCAGTTTGGTTTAAGTGCGTAGAATTGATAAAAGTCTATTATTGACAAAAGAGTGGTTGAGAACTGGTTTCAGTACTGTGCATTCCTCAACAGTTGCATTAGCAACCATTTTTCTTATATTTGTGTGTTTCAGTGTTTAGAAGGACCAAATATTGTTTTTTCAGAAATGTATTGGAATTTCAAGTTGATTGCTGTTTTCATGCATTAGCTTCCCATTTGAGCCTTGCCAATACTTATTTTTAACTAGACAGCTTAAAACATCCAGTGCATAGTTAAGAATATTGATTTCTATTGCTACATATATAGGCATTCCAGTGTGGATGAGGTTCCTACAATGCATGGACTGTAAAATCAGACACAAGAAAATCTCTTTAGTGTGTTAGATTGGTTCAGACCCCTTCTAATAAAGGTATGAACTGCTTTGAGTTTCATTTTGGAAAAAAAAATCTAGTCTGTTGTTCTTAGTGTTATTGCAGGGCTGTTTCAGAAACCCATGGGTGTTTCAATGCTTACATGAGGAACAAAATGTGGTTTAATTCTACACCAAATCTATATGCCTTTCTTCCTCTTAAATATAACAAGTGTCTGGGCTGGAGGCTACAGTGAGCTCTTAACATGTGTAGTTGGAGAATATGAACCAAAAGAGAAGAAGTGGGAACACAGCAGGGAGCCTTGATAGAATGGTAGTTTAACTGTTGTAGCAGTGTGCCTGAGTTATCTAACAAGTACCTTAACAGTTCATGAGCTTTTTGTAATCTTTGCTCATCAAGTTGTTTTTTATGTAAAAATGGTGAAATCCTCCAGCAAACAGAGACATCATTATTACTGTACAGATCTAATACAGCTCCACATACATCAGATGATTATTGAATCATTATTTGCTCAATGATAGCTTTGCAAAGTTACTAGCTAGTCATGATWCACATAAACAAAATAGTGTATTTTTAATCTTATGCTAGAATCTCTTCATAGGAAGACGCTTTGCTATTTTAGTGAGAAGCTAATTGGAATTCAAAGTACAGTATATAACTGTAATTTTACTGAATTTACTGCAAAGGGATTTTTTTCCTGCCTCTTGACATTTAAGGTGTGTGGTGTCACCTCTCAATCAGTTTGAGTACCAAAGAAATACACTGCTTCAAAAGAATTGTTTAAAGTATGTGGGAATTAGTATAGATGAGAAGCACAAGTATTTCAGGTTACTTGTACTTACCCTTCCTGATCAATCTCCTGGTGTTCACAGAATTGTAGAATCATTTAAGTTGGATAAGACCTCCAAGATCTTGAAATCCAACTATTACCCTGGCACAACCAGCCCTAAACCGTGTCCCTGAGTGCCACATCTACATATTTTTTAAATACTTACAGGGATAGGGACTCCACCACTTCCCTGGGCAGTCTTTCTTGACAGCAATTTTGGTGATGAAATTTTTCCTCCTGACCAATATGATGAAATTTTTCCTCCTGACTCCTAGGACAACTCAATGCCATTTTATCTTGTCATATAAACCTTTTGTCTCCTACCAGTCTTCCCCTATTCTCTAGCAGACTCACAACAAAGGAGAAGGTATTCTACCTATTAATTGAATCAGGATTAAAATCTATCTACAGAGATTTGTAGATATATAATGGTACTGGATTATGCTAAAGCTCTAATTTTGAACAGTGGATTTTGTTAAAGTAGAAAATACACACTAGAAAATATACTTCTCTGTGGGTCTGTCTGTATGTAATTAACCATTATGGGCTGCACCTCCCTCCCTACTCCATAAGTTGAAAGAG
Organism: Malurus melanocephalus; assembly: GCF_030028575.1. Lineage (NCBI taxonomy): Eukaryota > Metazoa > Chordata > Aves > Passeriformes > Maluridae > Malurus > Malurus melanocephalus. The sequence goes on from NW_026623543.1 coordinate 62,726, forward strand.
GACTGTGACATTCCTGGATTTACTTTGAGGTTTCATTGGAATTTGTGCATACTACTTGTCGAGGTACCTATTTAACCAGTACAAAACCAGACTGCCTTGATTCCCTATGCATGGCCAGGTGAAGGCTGTCGTGGTTTTACCCAGTACCTTTGGTATGAAATCTGTAGCAGAATGGAAAGGAGGAAGGAAAGGTTTTGATTGGTTTGCCTGAACAAGTCACTGTTCCATTGTTTGCAAACACATGCATATTACCTTGGACAACAATTGTTATTTTTTACAACTTAGAAAATTTTAAACGATAATGCTTGAAAATTGAAAAAAAAATCACATGTGTTGCCCAATTTCAGACATTGACATGGTTTTTGAAAGTAATAAGCATTTTACAACTCTCTTCAGAACACAGTTCTCACTTGACTATAATGGAAACTTCCCTGTGACTCTCTAAAGAGCTCATCTTAGGTGGTTTCCCCTAGGCTCCACCATAGAGCAGAGTTGGAATCAAGGATAACAGAATGATTTTTGCCTATTCTTATTGTAGGGACTACCTTATGATATCCTGTCGGCTTCCTTTCACATACTTTGGTATTTGCAGGGAAATAAACTAGAGATGTATAATCTCAGTCATTTTCAGATCACCATCGTGTTTCACTTGAAAGGGTTTGCAGTTCAGTGAAGTGAGTGTGGACAGAAATGCTGGGGATTTCTGTTGAGATAATTAACTCTCCATTAGTCTTCATTTATGTAAGCCTGCATTTTTCAATTTCTCAGTTCTTTCTCTTCCATTATCACGTTCTGAATATAATGAGACCGAAAGTATAATTTTGCTTGAATAAAAAGAAAACAAACCAGTGCCAAAAAATAGGATAACAGCTGTTACATAGGTTGGCAGCTGAACTTAGACTTCGTGAGTATACTTGCACTTGAGGTTACTGAGTAACCACTGCGCAGGAATAGTCATTACCTCCTGTGTAAACCTCCTGCTAGAATCCCTGTGTGTAAATGTAGTCTTTTGTGTGGTAGGTGGTTTGTTACCAGTGTGTGAATGTAGATAGGGAGAACTGCTGAGATTATTTCTGGTTTCTCTGGCAAGCTGAATTCTCCCAGTACCAACCTCTGTGCCCTGACTTGTTCTCCTTTCCTATCTGGTCCTGTGCAACTCTCACCTCATTTGGCTTCTGCCTTGCAGCTTTTGTGCTTGTGTGCCACCCATCTCCTGTGGCAGCCATAACTTGCCATCCCCTAACCTGTACGCTGAGTATGCAGCCTGGTGTTGCTGTGATCTTTTTCAGTGATCTGCTCTTGTGTGAACTGTGCTATTCAGGGACATGATCTCAAATTACAGGATGTGTGCTTCAACTTGAGCTGGGAAGTGGTTGGAGGATTAATGCTATGAGCTAACAACAAGCTGAATCACACTGTATGTGATCAGGATGAAATCATCCCAGAGCACAGTGGTAGAGATGCTTAGCCACAGCATGTTTTTTTTAACTCTGCAAGTGCAGTATAGACAAGCCTCTTTAAATTGCTGGTAGTTAATTTCCCCCTGCCCCCTTCCTCCCCCCTGGAATTTGAACTATTTCATTACTTTTCTCATGCTACTATAAATGCTTTTGTCAGAGGCTGGTCATCTGCACCACTGAGTTTTAGTGCATCTAGTCCAAGCAAATGAAAACTCCTAATCTCTAACCCTTAAATGTATCATGCTAAAAGAGGAGATTTTTCTGAACTGCTGATACGAAGCGTGAAAAGTGCCAAGATACTTCATCTGAATACAGATTTTTACTGCCAATGCTTGTCTACTCTTGCTGCTTTTACTAGGAGTGTAACAACAAATAACAGTCATGTTTTATTTTTCATAGATGCTACCAGACCTGAAGGCAGACAACCAGAGGCTAAAAGATGAAAATGGGGCCTTGATCAGAGTCATAAGCAAACTTTCCAAATAAATGGTTTACTACAGCAGAACGGTATTGCACATCACTAGTAGCTCCAGTGGACCATGGTATGGCAGTCACTGGAAGTGTGGGAAGATCCTTCGGAGACTGTCATTTTCAGATATCCTGCCAAACACCCTCTTACCTGTGTGTTTTTTTGTATCAAGATCATTGTTTCTGTTAAAATGCAGCTGCTGAGAAGATAAAATGACTGAGAAATCTTGTTTACAGCCACAGCATAATAAGGAAAGTATTCAAGGCCAGATACGCCTCAGATATTTAACCAGTAAGCCTTAGTTGTACATAAACACTTTTACATCAATAAAAGCTTTCAGCTCTCACAGACAACAGTTACTCAATGTTTTTGTTGTGCCACAATTCCCGTTTTTTTTTCCTGTACTCAGTTTTTCTTTTAAGATTTAAGTTTGGAATTTTTTTCCCTTCTAATTTTTCATGTACCAGATTTTCTTTTTCTTGTACAGTGTTCTCACAGCTTTACCATTTGCAGAGACCACACACTCTTTTAAATTACATAATTTGTGTAGCTAACTAGAGTTACGTTGTCCAACCACCTGGAACAGAGATGTTCGGTGGAACATTTGCTTTCACTGTTTGTGCAATATGCATTTATTTCCTATACAAAATGCTTTAAAAGTCAGTTGAAACTAGAAATATTTTAAGAGTCCTGTTTTCTGCCTTTATTGGTCACTTTAAAAAAAAAAAGAAAAAAAAAAGAAGTTTGTAGTGAAAGATGTTAGATCCTGTAATCGTCACATTCATTTGAGCAGGTACTGAGTGATGCTGTATATATAAATGTGTACTGGTTTGATTTTTTCAGACCACCACGTGGCATGCTTGAATATATTTCCCTATTGCAAATGTCTGTTAATGCAAATTAGGATATCCAGGATAGTGTGTTTAACAAAGTTCGTTAATTTTTATGGTATAAAGAATTTAGACATTGTACATTGTATGGAGCCCTATCTTTACAAAAGGTCTAAACTATATAAAATACTTTATTATCTTTTTGTCCCATTTTTTTCATTTGATAGTGTTCACCATAATAAAAAATGCATAAATATAACTGCTTCACTACATTTCACATACCTGTATTTATCTGAGTGCTGTCCAAAACTGTTGTGCTAGCCAAAGTAATGTACTAAATCATTTGAAAAGCATAACCCATTACACTCACAATGTTTATATGCACTGTTGTTGCCATGTGAGAAGGCATCCAATTTGATAACACCATCATGTCAGACCATTTTATACATTTCAGTGGCCTTTAAAAACAAAAAAAGTACTTAAGTGAAGATCGTTTTTGTTAGGAACAGCTTTTATATTTTCACTAAACCATTCAAAATATGACATCCTATTGGCACATAGTTTATTGCCTAAAACCACTGAACAGATCAGCCATTAAAACAAATTGTACATTGTAAAGCTTGTAGTAGCTATTGTATTATTGATTATATTGTATACTATATTAAATGTGAATTTGTACCCCTTCATTTAAAAAGGTCATTGTGTTCTGCTGCCTACTCGGGCAGGGGGGGAGGGTTAGCTTTACAGGGGTGGGATATGTTTTGGTAAGGAAGACATGATGTTCTCTCTCTGTTGATTGGTTTTTTGAAGATGTAAGGTTATGCTCTTACTACCAAGCTCAGGATTTTTGATTTTAAAGGTACACGGATAGTTTGAGATATCTTCTTGTAATTGATCTGTATGAGAGGTGGGTCTGAACCACAGGGACTTCCATTGTCTTAYGCTAACATAAAATAAAGAATTGAATGGCTGCAACGTATTGAGTTCTGTTACAAGACAGTTAGGCATATTCTGGATTATATTTGGTAAAGTTTGGGTGCCTGTGAATGATTAAATACGTGTTTCTAATATTTTAGTGTTTTATATTTAGGTTATTTATTCTTTATATCTAAAAAATGAATGGCTACTGTGCTATATTGATTTTATTGGTAGTACTGAGCAGACCTTGTATCTGCATGAAACTAGTTGCAAAACCCACTATTTTGGAAAAAAATGTATTTTGACATATACAAATAAAATGAATACAAAATATTTTAAATGTGTGAAAGTTTTACTGATGAGACATTGAAATTTGTTACGAATTTAAACCATGTTATAAGTTTGCTATTTAAATTCCTTGGTGGGCATTTTTCATTCATTATATTACTTGGATGCAAGGTTCAAATACCTTTCAAAGATTGTAATCAGATTGTGATTATTTGCACATCATTGTACATGCACATCTGTAAATGCAACAGTAAAAATGCCATATTTATGCAATCTGTAACAACTTGGACAAATGTTTATATATTTTACATAAACCTGTCTGTCTGCAGAATCTGAGAACCATTTTTTATGTGATATTAACCTAATCTCACAAAGCAATTGCTAAACTTGTGTCATTGTCTTATTGTTCCTGATTGTGTTGAAGATCCAATACATCCCCAGAAAATCCAGCTACACCAGAGAGAAAGATGGGTTGTGGAAGACTATTTTATTATTTAGGAGATTGCGTGCAAGACGTGTATTATTGCTGGCTGGTGACTCTGACAACACTTCCTTAAATGACTAATGCCTTAAATGGTAATTCAAAACAGCAGCTTAGATTTTCAGGGGACTTGTCACAGTGTGGACAGGGATCTCTGTGTCCAGAATTAACACCAGGTACAGAGGCATGGAAGTAGCTGGTATGGAGAGTGAAGAGGCAAACGGCCTGCCCAGAACCAGTTCCAACCATGAAGGGAGCTATAACCTGGGAGGAGGAGTGAGGGCAGCTGGGCTGGCAGCACAGGCCCTCGAGTGGGAGGAGAGTGCAGAATGCATGGCTGCATAAGGACTGCCTGACCTTGGCTCCGAACAATAGCAGTTACCTAGAGAAAAAAAYGCTGGAGCTGGAATTTCATTTTTTGTCCACCATGTCTCCCTTATAAACGATTTCCTCTGAGCCTTCCTACTTCTACTACATACTGCTTTCAGACTTGTTACTTCCTTACCAGACGTTCAAAAAAGCAGTTATGGTTCATATTGTGCAGGTCAGTGCGTTTGTTTACTCAGCACCAAGTACACAATGTGAATCTAAGAATTCACTGTTTTAGAGATACTGTTCATGCTAAAGTTGGGTTGTGYTCACATGAACAATAACTTGGGCGGTGTTATTACCTGTCCATTATTCCTGGGCACTGTTCCTCTGCTGCCAGTACAAATGAGTTGCCATACAAGGGTCCGCTCATTTCTGTTTTAGGAAGAGTTACTTACATTTGGTTGAGACAAGGAAGAGGCATGCTTTTGGGTTTCTGAAGATACCTGCCTTAAGAGATCTACATTGAGGAAGAAATTAGAATTATTTCACCTTAATCATACACAAATGGACTCCATCTGTCTGAGAAGGCTCCTACCCTTGCTAGCTTGCATAACCATGATGTTTATAGTCAAGAGTGATGCCATAATGCCAAACTATGATGACAGACAGGAAATCTACACCCAAAAAGAGCAAGGGGTGAGAAAAAAGTATGCCCTGATGTCACACTAGCAAAGGCAAGACCATGTCAGAAAATAATTGGTTTGCATGACAGCATCAGAACAAAACCAGCCCCAAGTCAAGGRTTCAAGGACCCATCTCACCCAAACTCCTGAACAGAGAAAAATTGGGTGGAGCCAACAGTTATGAGCAGCCTTGCTGCTGGCTCATAACACTGTTCAGAGGATGTATTCCTTTATTTTTAAAGTAAGAGATTATGAAATAACSGTTGCACTGACTTGTACTTGATCTGGTTATCCTGGAAGTGTCTTGGTTTCCTGCAGCTGGAATTTTACCATTCTTTTATGACCACCTTGAGGTATTGCTCATCTCAGTAGCACATGAACTCCTCAAGAAAGGAACATGCACACTTTTGTCTCTGCCCTGTTGCTTGTGGTCTTGTGGCAGAAGTATAAATGGAGGTGGCCAGATCTGCCACGCTGGAATGTGGTGCAGCTATCGGTCCTGGGAAACTGGCTGGGCCTCCCTAGAAAGCAGAGTGGGCAAGAGCTCTTGGTAGCTGTGCGATATGGCAGGTCTGAACAGCCTCATTTTTAGTTACACTAAAAGTCACTTTTCCCCTCTTATTAGTACCTTCAGCTTCTCTAACTTGACATGGTACAGTGTGGCCAGTAGATAATGTCAACGCTTTAAATGTGCAACAGATGTTAATAATGTTTTATGGATGAAATTTAATTGCCAGTTACTATCCAGAGAACTGTCACAGCAAAGCATGACATAAATTCACTCTATAACATACATTTTTAAAAAACCCAGCAAAACAGCAAACTCCACAGCTATAAAAAGATTACACAGATGGGGGGTGGGGGGCTACTTTGAAAGAGGGTGAAGAAACAATTGTCACTGCCTTGTAGGGAGTTGCTTTCCCACTTGCTTTATATCTTTGAACAGCTCTGTTGCAGCTCTGTTCTGTGAAATTACAGGGTGTTTTTCCCACATGGGAATAGCCAGTCTGTCTGCTGGGGAACAGAAGAAATGCTCTCAAGTTGTTCAGAAGAAGCTCTTACTGTTCATGGTTATGTACACGCTTACATTTAGATATGGTGATTCAGCTTCCTCAAGTTCTTAAATCAAGGCCACTAATAAAATGAGTGAAAAAATGCTGGTAACTGCAGTTACTAGCTTTACATTTGTTTTCGTTGCAGGAGCAGCAGTGGAGCTAGTCAGAGAATTGCAGCCAATAATACTGTGCTCAGCCTCAGTCTAGAAGTAAAATAAGATTAGAACAGTCCTAAAAGTGACTGCAGGTTCCTGCACTGAAGAGAGAATTTTAAAAGCAAAACAAAACCTCCCAAACCCACAATTAATTGCACACTTTAAAGGGAGAGCTGCTGCCACACTGATGAGGTAATCGGCTATTCCTGCTTGTGTCAGCACCTCCCCATTCTGTATCACTGATTAGATAGGAAAAGTATGCAGCCTTTAGAGAAAGGAGGAACTGTTCAGTTCTTTCATCTGAAAACATCACCTGTTGGATGTCTAATGTTTCTCATCTGGCCCAGGGACAATTACAGCAGGGACAAAAGCCGCACATTCCAACTCTTAATTATTTCACCCTTCTTGCTTGGGCTCTACATGTCTGTTTTGCAAACCTATTCAAGCTTAGCAGAAATAGTTAGCCAAGACAGTGCAATTCATCTTCTGGTGTGGTCTTTTCCCTTTGCTTTATTTGCTGGAGAAAAAAGAAAAAAACTCTATCAAGTATGGTGGATGGTAGGAAAGAAGCTATTTATTTATTTGGTACCATCTTCCTGTCCTGCCTTTATTCCTCTACAGAGTCCTTGGAGCAGAGACTGACTGGGCTGAATTGTTCTTTTAGCAAACCAGTGCCTGCTGCACTGCCGGGCACAGCTGGCTGCTGCACCTCCCCTTGCCTCTCATCTCTCCCCAGACAGAAAATAGCCCTGTTGCCCGTGTTTGTGGTTGCTTATATACCCCTGTTTTAATAATGCCTCTAATTCCAGAAGAGAAAGGCCTGATCTGAGGGAATTGCTACATTGCCGCTAAAATGAAATTACTGTTTGCTGCGTGTGGTTCCTTGGGCCTGTACTCCAAGTCTGCCAAAGAAAAGAGCATGATTTTTTTACATCAGCTGGTACAAAATACACATTTACACAAAATTTACACATTACACACATCTTGCCACACAGTCTAGTCACTGCCCAGAAAGAAGAGCTAATGAAAAAGTTTGTTTAAAAATAAAAATCCACATTTACATCAGCTACTGATACTGTGGGCCATTCTTCAGCAGTTACTCAGCTTGCCTATCTTCGGCTGTATGAAAAGCAGCAAATTAGACTAAGTTCGTTCCTCCCACTTAACCCATGGCTATAGGTGATGCATTATGTTGAGTAATTGCCCAGTAATGCATCCTCTGCCCCCTTTGTGCTTTATGAAAATAAGAGAGCTTTCACTACCGACTTTTACGATGCTTCTTTAGTCTCGTGCATAAAAAAGGTGCAACTCTAGAGTATAAGGGAGGAGTGGAAGGGATACTGCTAAGGCGCTATTATTACTTTACCAGTTCCTGCCTAGAAATAATGACACCGAGCTCACTTTGCAGCCCGCGGAGGAGCCCCGAGCGCGGAAGAGCCGCTGGCGGGCGGCGTAGCCGGGAGGTGGCACTAGATGGCCTCGCTTCTCCCGGGCTGCTCCGGGGCTCCTCCGCGGCTCCCGCGAGGCTCCCCTGGGGCTCCTCCCGGGCTCCCTCAGCTTTCCCGCAGGACAGCGGCCGCTGTGGCCGTCAGCTCTGGGCAGCAGCGAGGCACGGCGCCTGACTGAGCCCGCTCCCTGTTGGGCTGGGAGGGCAGCACGGCTTCTTCATCTGTCCCCCAGAGCTTTTCCCTCGACACCCGTACGTAGGAATGACTCAAACGACAGCGACAAGAGGAAACTCTACCTCTGATGTAAACTGAACCCAAGTCTAGTACGACCGATGAAGTGCGGCCGAGAACAGTAGTCTCAAATTCATTGACAAAAGGAACGTACTGGGTTAGYCTGAAGGTGGCAAGGACTGGTTTTAAATACCTTAAACTGAAAACCTGCGAAAGGAGCTCGACACTTTGGGAATCGCCGAATGTGCTTGGCTCGGCTGGTGAGCTGAAGTCCATCCCATCAGGAGACAGAAACTGTAACCTAAGGAGGGCTGGCCGGTGGGTCTGGCCGGACGGCTCCCCTGAATGTGGGCAGGGACCAACTGCACAGTGAGAACCCCTGTACTGTGTGAAGAGACAGACTGGGAACGGGCACCCAGCACCGCAGGACAGCTCTGCCACAGCGAAGAGGGACAGCAAAAAAAGTAATTCTCCATATCAGAAGTTGTCAAGTCAGCGGTTCACAGCAGCAGTTCACTTGGCCGAAATGCCGAAACATTGGTTAATTCCCTCTTGCTCAGCCGCATTTCAGTGTCCTCTGTGTGCTGCTTCACCGTGTGACCACAGCACTCTGTATGCTGAGGTCCTTGTAGTCCTCCCTTCAGTCCCTCCTCTGGTGCAGCACACCGGGGGCAATCATATCCTTCTCATCTCCTCAGCCTTTACTCCTCAGCTCTGTGTGGATTGGGTTCTGTCCCACTGCCAAGCTACCATACATATACAACTATTTTCTGTGCAAGAGAGGGCTTTCATATCTAATTACATTCCCTGTTATCCCCGGTGATAGCCATAAAAGACCTACAAGTAATTTCCCCTGGGACCTTAAACACTGTCTACAATTTCCCTTTGTATGGGGAGTGGCGCTCAGAATTGCTATATGCAGGCACTGAGTGCAAGAATTCCTTCCTATTTCACTAACAAGTCACTACAAGCTTACTGACATGCCACAGCTGCTGCAGAGAGCAGCCTCTCCACCATCTCTTCACCTCAGCTATCTGTCTTCTCAGTTGCTCCTGAGAGCCACTCCGACCATTGGAACTCCCCGTTGGACATTCAATTCCCAGCACTCTCATTCAATCCTTCTCACACTTGCTGCCTATTTCTGGCCCCTCAGACCACCTCCCATCCTTCTGCTTACTTCTTCACTTTCTACTCATTTGCCACTTCTCTCTCCTGCTTCCCTCCCCCTGCAGATCTCATTACTAGTTGCTTCTTCAGAGCTCATTTCTTCACAGTTCTGTCTTCTGTTGAATTCTCTGCTGTCCTTGCTCCACAAGTCCAGCAGCCTCAACACTCCATGTGCTCCCTCAGCCTCTGTTCCTCACCTCCCACTCCCCTTTCCTCGCAATGCCTTATCCTGAGCTTCTTAGATCCTTAATGGTTTCAAAGATCCCACTAATCTTATCCTGACCACTAGACTTCTTTTTTTCCTCCCCCCACTGATAATCTAATCTTTCCTTAGCAGGAATGTCTTACCCAGCCATTGAGTTCCCACTTACTCTTGCTTATCTCTAACACAAGGAGGTGGTTTTACTATAAACTAAGCCCACTCCCAAAAGTCACCTGTTCCTCTCAATCCAATTATTCCCCTCCTCAGCAATCCATACTATTTTTCATAGGCCCCTTTCCTGTTTTATTCCTCCATGCCTCAAAACAGTTTTCAGAGTGAAAAGTCTTACACTTCTTTCTTATTTTCAACCCATCAGGGTGTTTGCAGGCAAACCATAATTCACAATTTTTTAGTTTTATTTCATCTGTTTTTGAGTATCCAGCAATAAAGCAAATCCATAAGGGGATGCTTGTTGGGTCCTAATGCTAGGGAATAAATAAATTGAGCATTGGCTGTGGGTTTGCTGAAGTATGCAGCTTGTCCTGTTTCAAGTAACTTTTAAACTTAAAACTTCTTTTTAAAATGTATTTAAAGCTTCTAGTCTTGAAACAACAAATCCTGTACTAAGAGCAAATCACAAAGTTTGTTTCTATGTCCACACTTGTTTATATAAAATCATTACAATGGCACATAGATTTTGTTCCAGTTGGTCACAGATTTTATCCTAAATGTTTATAGCATAGCCACGTGTCATTGAAACAAATTTTGTAATCTAATATATCAATGCAATTTTAACAATAGGAAGTTTATTTTATTTATATTCTTTAAACTATTCGCTCTCTTTGTAGTCTGTTTGGTTTCATACACACTCACTCTGAACTCTTCCAAGTGCTTCCCCCTCCTCTGCTTACACTCACTGACACGTCACTGCCATTGATTGATTGTTGTTTGTGTTTGCTTTGGACACTTCCACATGATTGCCACTAATAACCAGTACTAAATGCCTGAAATATCTGCCTGATTTCTTTTCCAAGGCAACTTTATTATGGTGTGTCATATGAAGCACAGTAGGCCCTAGAAATATTGTACTGCAGGAGAAAAATAATCTCCAAATGAAGGGATAGCTCAAACAAAGCATTGTAAAAAGCCATCACACTAAATTCTGCATGCATCATCTACCGCATTTCAGCAAAGGCCAAGCTTCTTAGTCAGCTCTCTGAGGAGATCTGTCAGCCTTAACTATGATTTTTTGGGGGCATAGTTTTGTGCTCACTGCACTTTCCTACTGCCTGCAACTCATCACCTGCATGAGGTTAGATCAAAAGAATGAGGTATAACAGTTTAATCAACAGGCACACAGTGACAATCAAGAAGCCTAATTAATTTTTACTGACTTTGTATTGTTTCTTCAAAAAAAATCAAAATCATTCTTATGAGTTAGAGTGCTGTTAATTAAAAATTCAAACCAAACCAAAACCACAACACAGCAGCCCTGAAGGATTATGAACTGTAATCAGTACCAAAAAGACACAGACTGACAGTGAGCCAGTAACCACTGGATTTGGTTTCTAATCATTCATTTGCCTGCTTAGATTTGGAGATACAGAAAGACAGGAAGAGAATTGTCTTTGGCGTAGACTAAAAATCTGTTTAACAATGTTTTAAACTTATGAGTTAGTTGCATATATGTCATAGAAATATCTTGAGTTGGAAGGGACCCCCAGGATCATTGCATCCAACTCCCTGTTTTCACACAACTATCTAGAACTAAACCAGGTGTTAAGAGGGTGCTGTCTTTAAGAAAAATAAATAGCCTCCATAGGTGCTGAAAATAGCACAAAAAGGATCAAAGGTGGTATTAGTTAAGGCTGTAGGTGTAACTTAAAGGTTATCTTATAAGGGTAGATTACACCTATGATATTATTTCTGCCATGCAGATAGGTACTGTCAGCTCTTTATTACCAAGGTGATAGACAGCATGAGGTAACCTGGCAGCCTCTCCACTAATGAAGATGATGGCAGGCCAGCTGCCCATTTAGGGTATTCCTAAGAACTCAGGACTCCAGAGGATAAAGTGGCACAAAGACAGGCCCTAGAAAACACCCAAGGTTGGCTTATATCCTGCAAGACTAGAGAGCTCTCTCTCGTGAAGGCATGGAGAGAGAGCACAGCACCTCTATTTGTTCCCAAAAGGGCAAGTCTGGAGCTTGACTAATAAGGCAAATACAGCCAAATTCAATGCCTCTATGTTACGCTCCCTCGTATTCTTATGGCAAGGAAGCACAGGCATTCTGAAGGAGCATTTTAGTTTGACAGACTCGGTGCTGCTCAACTATCTCTAGGTGATATTGCATCTTGAAAATTTGTCCCAACACAAGTTATTCTATGTTCATCTACACTGAATTCCATCTGCTACTTTATCACTGATATTCAGTTTGGCAATTTGCTACCTTTAATTTTCTCAGTTTGTTGTGTTTCTTTCCAATACTTTAATTTTGATAGATCTACCATAGTGAAGAGCTCTGCTGCAAGGTGCTCCCAAGGCTCCTTCACCTCTAGGAAAAGCTTTTTTAAAAAGCGCTTCTTTCGTACGGAGATCATATCCTGGCCCTACTGATCTGCCATCAGGGGAATTGTTTCTATGCATTTTGCAAACTGGTCCTCAAGCATACTTATAGATTGCCTTACAGCATCCACCTTTTCCTCCCTTCTTTCCCAAGCACAGTGAGGCTTGTCAGCATCAGCCTTTTCTCTACCTGCGCATACCTCACTGTTTAACTTAATTTGGACTCTGTGTCTGTTTTTCTCTATTCCTGAACAAGTTGCTCCAGGGCATACTTGCCTGGTTGAGTGTTCAAATCTGGCCCTCCAGAGTACCTGTTTTGTTGAAAAAAAAAGAGGTACTACAGTAACTCAATAAACTCTTTCAAAACAGTGCAGGCTGAACCTTACCACAAATAGCAAGGAGTAGGAAGACAAGCCAAGTCATTGCTCTATACCCTCATGGTGCAGGACATGAATAGCAGCAGCAGACCTGACAGAGTCAGACTGTGAACTGCAGAAAACATTCTCATCACATTTTTGAAGTCATCTGCCCAGATACCGAATCCATTCCCATCCCCACTGTCATTCTTATCCAACAACTGCCAGCTGGAGACAGATGGCAATCTCTGCATTAATTTTCCATACTATAAGATGAAATAGTTTTTTTAACAAAATCAAGCAAACTTCCATCAGTTTGTTTTTTGCCTTTTGACACTGCATTCTTCCATCAGCCTGATAAATAAACTTCGTTGCAAGAAACAATACCAGTGTGCCTGTCAAACCAAACTAGTTCAAAGAAACGACATAGGGTTTTTTTTTTTTTTTTTTTTTCAAATTATAACAGAGTTCAAGAATGGTAAAACAGATACAGAAACCAGACTAGAGGATGCTCTGTAGGACTGATCTTGAATGCTAATTCCTGCTGATGAATCCAGCTATTTCACACATCTCAGTTTTATTTACATACCGGATTTCAAATCAGACCCTAACACCTGAAAAAAAAAAGGGGTTAAGCATCCAATAGCACAGAAAATAGGATAAAATTGACATTTCAGTAAAAGTGGGATTGTCACATTTGTATAAGTTTGCAGGCACAAATCATAAGAAAGGAATCCAGCTAAACCACTGACTACACTGACTAGAACATAATGAGTAGTAAGAATCTTACAGAGGAAAACCTTGCCAGAAGGTGAGCACTGTGGCACCAACCTGTAGTGGGGGGGGGGGGAAGAATAATTTAATTTTTTTCTGCAAGAAAAGTTGAGGAAATGAAAAATCCCTGATGATAGGCTAAGCCTCGCAGAAGAGTGTGCATAGCTCAGAAGTAGCAGAAAGTAGTATTTAATTGAAAGGGATAGCAGTTCACCTGCCTTTAGACAAAACCACAAAAGCACCCCAAGACCATTAGCAATAAAAGCTAAAAAAAAGAGGAGTCTATGCTTGAGGATTATTTTATTTTTGGGGGAGATTTGATATTGGAAATGTCATGAAGCATTGGTAGGGAATTTACAGGAAGATTAGATAGAAGTTACAGCTAGAGGTTTAACATGCATTTCAAGCAATGGCATTTTTGGATGCATAGTCCAGAAATAAGTAGGTTGATGAGTTAGTTTGGGAACAGTGATGTGGGTCAGGCTTACCCAGCAGGTAAAACTTAAAGCACCAGAGAGGAAAAATCTGAGGGACAGCATCAGAACAAGCTAAATAAATGTAGTTTAATAAAGCATGAGTGATAAAGCAGGTAGAACAAGTATGTCACTAAAAAAGTTTGGATTGGGAGAAGAAAGATGAAGACTGCTGAGTGAATGAACTTAGAAGGGGATCAGATATGGGAAGCATTAGATAGGTGCACTAAGTGGAAGGGTTTCATGGAAATTCAGGTAATAGGCAGAGGCAATGTAAGGTCTGGAGCAGAAGGAATAACATGTGGGTTTGAGAATCAGGCAGGGGAACACAGTTAACAGAGATTTTGGAAAGAGCTGCTGAAGAGGGTGAGGTGGAGGGAATGTGTCCATGCAGAACATACAGGAGTCAGTGTGTATAACAAAAGCTTGCTAAGCTCAGAGCACAATGGTAACAGACATTGGGCAGGAATTTGGATGTTGTCCTTAATTTCCTCAGCCATTAATATGTTATTATGTTCCCTATTTTATTTTCCAGACCTTGAAAATCACCACTTCAGAGAATATTATGGCTCAGATAAATTTGTATTCAGAACCTTAATAAAGCTGGATAATTTGGTTGAATCTCTAGAAGAAATTACAAAAATCTCAAGCAGCTTGCAACCCTTTATAAAGGAGGCAGCTTTGAAGTGCCCAACCCCAAAAGGCACTTAATCTCCTTGAGATTTTAAGAATGAATTATGGTCTTTACTCTAAATTGAAAAATGAAGTATTTTTTTGCATGACAAAGAAGACCAAGATCATGCTACCCCATCCTGGTGGTAATTTTACCTCTAGGGAAGAATCTCATTCCAAAATATATAAAACCCAACATCTTTAAGGTTTAAGAACCCTTGTCATTATGCCAGTTTAAAACATAGCTAATAAAATGAATGAAATTTCTAGGACTTAAGAATATCCTGAAGACTTTTCCTTTGAAAGAAAAGAGAAAAGTGTTGTTCTAAAAATGTATGCAAACTATTAAGCTATTCTCCCTTGTGGCAGAGGAAAACATGCAGCGTGATACTTAAACTATTTGGGACTTTATCCCTGAAAGCTCCCCAGCATAGACAATCTTATTGAGATGCAAACATCTGACAGTCAGCATTTTTGTATTGGGCACTTAAGCCCAACCTCACTCACCACAACATAACTCCTGTTAATTTATAACAGACTGTAAAGCACACAAAGCCTTTTTGGCACTAAAGAAACAACAATCAGAAAAACAAACCTCAGAGGGGAAAAAAAAACAAACAATAGCAGTGGTAGATGCAGTGGAAGCCTGGACATGTCAGCTCCTACACATAAGAAAGGTGGGCACATGGGATGTGAAGCAGGACAGGCACATCTAAGCCTTGCTAGCTACTACAGACTGCCACAGAGAGAGGAATTCAAGGGGCAGCTGGTGTGACCTGGGGTAACAAAGAACTGGGGGTGTTCTAAGAAGTAAAACACATTGTTGTATTTCTTTTTATAACATACTAGAAGTAACAACTTTCTAATTTGACTTCTTTTCTGATATCTGGCCAGCTGTGTCGTTCATGGTAAGTAATAGTGAGGGTGAAATACTGTTATTGTCACAGTTACATGATTTTCTCAAGACAAGCTGCTCATTGAATAAATGGGGAAAAAATACAGTATGGGAAAGACAGACAAGAACTCGTATCAGAAATCCTTTTTCTACATTATGTTTTATAGAAATACAATTGGGTAGTTGTCCACTTTAAAAATGCTACAGATAAGAGTGCAGGTAGAATTCAGGTAAGAGTGCAGTTTTAGGAGAATGCTTAGTTAAAACTTTTGTTAGGACCAACTTTGATAATTTTATGTTGCTGAGTAGCAAAGAGTAGCACTACTACAGAACTGTGTTTTCACCATCTATTTTTTCTGCCTATTTACAGCTTTTCAGCACAACACAGAACAACTAGCAGGTTTTGTTTTGGGACTTTCCCTTGGCTAAGAGGCTAAGAAAGCTAAGAGGCTTCATCTGTAGTGATGAAACTGCACCTGAACTTCCATATATACAATAATTTAAACACCCCTTCAAGACCAACCACCACACAAAACCACCCCTAAATCCAAAGCAGAGCAAAAATCAGGTATAAGTTCAGTGAAAAGTCCAAGTAAATGAATGATCACCAGAAGGGCAGAGAAGGTTGGCAGGGTGAAACTATGCTCACTGCTGTGAAAAAGAACGATCTAATGCACAAGTGGCTACATGGATTAAGTCTGTTATTTACACTGTGCATTGGAGTTCCATTCTGATGGGATATTTTTCATTCCTATAACCTTTATTGAAAGCCGTGGTTTTTCAAAAGTACCATCATCAGTTTACAAGGTGCTACTAAGACAGTGAGTTCGGGCAAACCAAAAAAAACTGAGTTTTCCGCGCGGGTTTACCCATCTTATCATCTACACAAGCTGTTTAACAGATACCGCAGACTCCCATCACATTCCTTGCATGTTCGTTTTTCGTAACATTTAACCCAGTCAGGTTTCCCCACTGAGGGCTGTTATTATTTATAAACGAGACATCTCTCAAGTCTTTGCAGCGTGACTTGGCGGAAACCCCTTGAATTCTGGCTTCTTGTAACATCAGGAAAAGACAGGATCTTTCCTAACCTTCCGCCCGCGGGAGTGAACTTCCACCCGCCAGCAACGGTCTGCCCAGCGGCGGAACAGCCCAGAGGAAGTCATTACACTGCCCGAGCCACTGCCTGCGGGCTCTTTCCCACCGTGCACCGACCCCGCCGCACAGCGCAGCGGGCGCGGCGGCCGCACCACGTTTGGAGGCCAAGCGGCGTTGCAGTCCCAGCGTGGCGTGTCCCTGCTGACCGAGGCTCCGCACGCGGCTCCTCCTGACAGCGGCCGGCGGTGCTGGGGAGCCGCCCCGCCTCAGAGCCGAGCCCGGCACATGCCCCGCGGGAGGCGGCCGCACGTCGGGGCCCTTCAGCCGAGGCTTTGCGGCAGGTGCGGGGCGGGTTTGGCGGAGCCCCCCGCGGAGGGGTGTGACACCAGACCGCCTTCTCCGGCTCCTCCTGGCTGAGCTCCGACAGCCCCGGCCCGCCGTCAGTGAAAGCCACCGGGGAAGCGGAGCGCGGCCCGGGGCTGACGGTGCCCCGTCCCGCTCATCGCCACTGCGCTTCTCCCGCGGCCGCGGCGCCCCTCGCCCTCTCCAGCCCGCGCTGCCGCGCGTCGGGAGCGCCGAGGTCCGTGTCCACTTCGCGGTCCGTGCCCGCTCCGCGCCGGCGCTGCCTGGGGCAGGTGCCCGGGCACCGCTGCGGGCTGGCCGCCGGCGCGGTCGGATCGCAGCGTGCACCGGGCCGGGCGGGGCCTCCCCGCCCTCACCCCATTGTCGAGGCCATCTCGGCAGTTTCCGCCCTGGCTTCGGCTGTGTCCGCGCCGCGATGGGGAAAGGGGAGGGAGTTCGGGAAGGCTTGGGGCCGCGCCGCTCCTTCCGGAACGGCGGGAGGCGGTGCCGCTCACCTGGTGCCGCTGTGCAGTGCCCGAGCTGCGGCCCCGCCGGGCGGGAGGTGAGCGCCGGCCGCGCTCGCCCCGCCCTGCTGCACGCGGGAACGCGGCTCCCCGGGCAGGCAAGCGGGCGGCGGGGGGGATGGCACCGGCGTCGGGGGGTTGGCACCCAGTAGCCCGGGGGCGAGGGACAGCGCTGCGCGGCCGTCGTGCCCGCAGCGGGCGGGCAGGCGGAGGAGGCGAGTACTGCCGGGCGGCCCCGCGCCGAGGGCTGAGGGGAGCCCCGGGGAGCGAGGGGCGCCGCGCCGGGGCCGGGCGGTGCGGTCCGAGCCCGTGGGAGTCGAGCGTGCGAGGGCGGGCGGTGATGGAGACCCGTCCGCCGGGGCCAGGGGGCTTCCCAAGGAGTTGGCGAGGCGGCGGGAGGGGAATGGGCAGTGTGGCGGGACGGCTCACGTCCCCCCTTTTGTTTCTCTCCAGGGTGTTTGTGCTTCTCCGAGCCTCTCTCCCCGCCCCCGTCTCTCCCGCCCCCGTCGCTCCCGCCCGACCCGCCGGGACCTCTCCTCTCCGGGCGGCAGCAGAGCCGCCTCGGGGCGGGCGGCGGCAACGGTGCTGGTGGGGTGCTCTCCCCGTCCAGTCCTCCGGGAACATGGCGACCGGCGGCTACCGCAGCTCCGGGGGCAGCACCACGGACTTTCTGGAGGAATGGAAAGCCAAGCGGGAGAAGATGCGGGCGAAGCAGGCACCGCCGGCCCCGGGCGCGCCGGGCGGCGGGGAGCCGCGTCCCGCGGGAGGTGGCCCCGCCGCCGAGCTGAACAACAACAACCTGCCCCCCGAACGCGCGGCGCCCCCCGCCGGCGGGGCCCTGAACTGCGTCAGCCTCGCCAGCGCCGGCCTGGGCCGCGCCGCCCCCGCCAAGGAGCCGCCGGCGGCACTCGCCGGGGGCCGGGGGACCGAGCCCGCCACCGCACCGGGCTCCCCCGAGGGCGAGGAGAAGCTGGCCGCCAAGGGAAAGAGCACGGGCCCCAGCGCCAGGAAGGGGAAGGGGCAGATCGAGAAGAGGAAGCTGAGGGAGAAGAGGAGGTCGACAGGTGTGGTGAACATTCCGGCCGCCGAGGTGAGCGGGGTCTGGGGGCCGTGGGGCACAGCCCCGGTGCTGCTCTGCTGAGCGCTCGCCGCCCGTGCCCGGGCTCCCCGCGCGGGGCGAAGCGCTCTCCCCACGCTGCGGCCAACAGTGCCATGGGCCACGGCAGGCGGACGGACCGCGCGGGGATAAGGGCGGGGCAGCATCCCAAGCGATGGACAGTTGAGGTGTCATTTATCCCAAATAAATTAGACCTGTCACAACTTGTGNTTTTTTTTTTTTTTTTTTTTTTTTTCTTTTCTTTCTTTTAGCTTTTTGACAGAGAGTAAGTTCTAGGCTTTTGGAGGACACGTGCCTGTTGAAGTATGGTTAAAACAACAGTAATGAGAGAAAATTGATTTATCAGGTTGGAATAGATGTTCAGGTGTAAATATTATTCGGTTTGGATCTCAGAAGAATTTCCTGCTCTGGAAAAAATGTGGTGGTTTAAAGAGAGTTTTTTTTGAAAGGAGAGGAAGATATTTTTATCAGCCAACACCACTGTCCTCTGTGGTTTGCTATTAGTATAAAAATCTGGCATTGATTTGTAATACTCCTAGAGGAATTCAGAAGAATGATAACTAAATTTTTAGCTTTTTTTTTGCATTTAATAAGAAAGGCCAAAGGAAACTTTGAGCAGAGTTGGATTTCTGTCTACAGTTTTGCACTAGTAATGGTGACCACCATGTTTTTGTACAAAAAAACTTGTCATTCTTTTGGTTAATATTGCAGGTTATTAAAGTAACTAGAATATTTAAGATCCTTGTTTCTGAAGCAGCAGGAGAAGATGAAATATTCGTCACACCTGAGGCCACGTCCTGCCTTGTCTGTGATGTACTAGGCATTTCATAGCACACACTTTCATGCGAGGTGGTCTTGGAAGGTTCAGGAACTACTTTTAGGAATAGTAGGAATCTTTATAACTGTGGGTTTTGAGAATAATTTTTTTTTTAAGAAAATATTTTTGTAAGAATGGAGTTTTTAGCCATTTTATGCTAAATATCTACCTCTTACGATCATCATGCCACTGTGGTGGAGACTACAATATCCTCTGAAGTGAAAATGGATGCCTGTTGAAAAAATGCACTCCTACAACATAGAAAGTGCCTAGAAGCTTTTCCACCCAAAATGGAATGTACAAATAGGTTTTGCCCCAAAGAAGTAGGATTTCTGTTGCAATACAGCTGSGGAATTTAATGATAGGAAAGGTGGCAGAATAAGGAAATTTTGTGTTGTCTCAGTTATCTTGAAACAGACATGAAAAGTCTTAGATTATTACTCATTAATGATTAATTTCTCTCCTATTCAGTATGAAGGTAATAGAGCCAGTTCTAACAGAGTTCTGAGTCTCAAGTGTATTTTGTATTGAAGTTGGTGGAGGACATAAGCCACAGTGGAAGCTGTAACAGGTTGGGAGTTGGCAACACTGTATTTAAGAAACCACCATGATAAAAGTCAAAGCTGGTTTTTACCTTCTCAGCACTAGTGCTTATCTAAGTAATATTGACTTTTGAAGATGGTTTTGGAAACAAAGTTTTTCCTTTTCAGTGATTGTAAAGTAGTTTTTTGGAAGTTGGATTTGCTTTAAATATTAAGTGCTGTGGGATTTAGATTTCGCTAGTTCATAACAATTCTTCAGGTTGTAAAAGGTAACTGAATTATATGCAATTATGATTACTATGTATGTTTCCTTCTTTAAGTACTAAATTATATAACCATTTATAATTATGTTTGGAATGTGTTCCTCAGTTTGTAGGTACTCGATGCAGGTGTTAAGTTTACTTGCAGTGCTTTCCTCATTTACAGCTGTGGTAGTGCCTATACAAGAAACGTAGAGCTCCCATTATTCACTGACAGTGCTTTGTGAGGACCCACATATAGGGTGAGAGTTATGTTTTGTATTGTTATAGTAATTCTGTCCTGCTCCAAGCAAAACAAGCTGCACTGGTGAAACTGCAGCTTTACTTCTTTAACTGTTTACACTTGAGGGTTGTGCTGGTATTGCTGTCTGGGTGAGGTTTTTTGGTTTATTTTCTGAGCTCCAACAAGGAGAATGACAAGTATTTTCATGGTTACTTCTTTAAAAAAAAGTTTGTGTGTAATCAAAATCTTGGTTATTTAGGAAGGACAATTATATAGCTGTGTTTCATGTAATATGTGCAGTATAAAGTTTACACATTTTCTTAACCAGATGGAAGTCATCTAAATTCAGAAGTGTTCATTTGTTAATAACAGGGTGATGAGTGTTTTAAAAAGGTGTAAGGAATGCTTATCTGTATATTTTACACCTGGGGCTACCAGGCCTGAGATGCATGAGTTTCTTGACCTGTTTGTGGGAAATACTGGAGTGAAAGGTATAAGTGATCCGGATATGGACTCTGCAAAGAATGTTCAGCCGGTCTGTATTCATCTCTTGTCTTATTGACAGCAGTAAGGATATAACTTCCTGCAACCCCAGTGACACTCCCTGTCAGGAGTCTTGTCTGTGTGTTTGCATGTGTGGTTCTTGGTAGCTGTCATACTGAACAACAGACTTGGAAGTAAGAAGAACAGTGAGTGCTTTCTGTGAAGAAAGAGAGTTCCTGCTAATAGAGAAGTTCAGTGTGCTCAACTGAAGAGACTAACAGAAAGTTGCTGTGTGCCAGTTGGAAAAACTTGAAGAAAATTTAAGTGCTAAATTTATCAGGCATAGCCTTTAGTAGGTGCATTGTAAAGAAATTTAAATGCTTCTCTGAATGGTTGGAAACTAGAAAGAGGAGTGGAATCCTGTACTGGCTGTTGGGCTCTTTTGATTAGATGTTTGCCTTCAATATTAGGCATCACTCAGTGATTCCCTACCTGAGGATTAAAGTCTCTTCATGTTATGTCTTCAGATTAATGAGGGAGTGTTTTTCCATTGTCTAACATTTGTTGCATTGTAAAACACATTGCTTCTTTTTGCATGTGTTGGGGAAAAAAGAGTCTCAATAAGTGTTTGTTCAAAGTACTTAAAAAAACCCCTACATCTGACCACTGATATCCTTACCATTCATGCAGATGTTGTAGTGTTATAACGGAAGCCTGAAATACGTTTATTTGACCTGGACAGCTGTTCATGATAGGTTAGACCATTGTCCTGCTGACTTTGTCTAGTGAACATATCTTATTACGATTCCATTTTTGGTTCTTCCTTCTGATGTGGCAGGTTGAATACAAGCATTTTCTGATTCTGATAGAAGAATTGTGTTGAGACTGGTTATACCCAGTTTGTTTTGCTGTTGATACCTTTGTGAATTCTAATTTTGGCCAAGTCTCTTGACAATATCTGTTCAGAGGGCATATTTTCTTCTTTCCTTTTTTTTTAGCATGTGGTAAGCTTATCCTTATTTTTTTTTTTTAAGTTTTGTTTTGTTTAAGAGTATACTTTAATATTCTGACACTTTGGAAGTTATTTGGTAAAAAAAAAAACAATGTCAACTAAATTTTTATAAACTTAGAAGTCTGGAAAACTTTCAATCCCAGAACCCATGCAGTAACTTCTAAATCACTATGTGTGCACCTTCCAAGCCTGGTGTGCTCATCCCATTGCTTATCACTGTCAAGCCTGGGAGAAAACCAGGTTTGCCTTGTGATAAGCAGTGGAACTGCACGGCAAAATTTGACAGACCATGTGCTAATGCAGTCCTTCAGTCCTCCCCACAAGATGTTGGTGACAGTGAACTGTGCTTGAAATGTTCCTACACTGATGCACACAGCAAGAGGAATAAGCAAGAGGAGTTTCCTTAGTCCCAGAGATATGACATCATTGGTATAAGCGAAAGCTGGTGGGATGAGTCCTGTTAATGCTGTGTTATATCTGACAATTACAGGCTCTCCAGGTGAGGTAAGGCAGGGAAGGGAAGGTGAAGAGGTGACAAATGTAGTAGAGGGGCTGGAACATACGGAGCTTGGAGCTGGCAGTGGCACCGTTGGGAGCCACTAGGTAAGGATTAAGGGACAAACAGAGGTCCTTGTGGAGGTCTGCTATAGGCAATCCAGCTGGGATGACAACACTGATGAATTATCCTTTAAGGAGCAAAGGAACATTTCTAAATCAACCACCCTTGTTTTATGGGGCACCTCCACTTGCCAGATGTTAACTGGAAGCACCACACAGCTGTTACAAACAAGTCCAGAAGGTTTCTAGAACATCTGGATGTTAACTTCTTGATACTTCCACTAAGGGAGCTGACTAAGAAAGATGCTTGTTAACAGAGAGAGTCTTGTGAATAGAGTTGAGTGATTTGTGACTGTCTTGGCCACAGTGACTGTTTAGCAATGAAGTTTAAAACCACTGTTTACAGGAGGAAAAGTGCCAGCCTGAAGTGCCAGTGGCTTCAGCCCTGGACATAATGTAGAGCAAACTGGTGAGTAAGGTCCCTTGGGAAAATATTTTTGCAGGTGCTGCAATGCTGGTCACCTAAGTACCACATTGTAAGAATGCAGGAGCAGGTAATTTGAAAATGTTGGAAGTCAAACGTGAGACATCTTCTGCATCTAAGGCAAACAAAGGAAGTATCCAGTGGAAGTAATGTTCAGGGACATGGGAGGATTATAGAGATGCTGTTTCACCTCTGTGGGGAGAAAATCTGTGTAGCTAAAGCTTAATCAGAGTTGAAGCTGGCCAGAACTATGGGAGACAGTAAAAAGGGCTTTTTAAAATACTTTATTAGCAAAAAGCAATATAGAAATAATATTGACTTGTTATGGTCACCTCACAAACTGGAACGTAGACAGAGCAGAGACATTTTAGTGCTTTCTTCACTTCAGTCTTCAGCATTGGTGGTGGCCTCTTGGAGTCACAATGCCCTGAACTGGAAAACTGTGACTGTGAGAATGACAAACTCCCAGTGAACCCCAGTCTTGTGCAGGATTTACTTCTCCATCTGAATCTCCAGCTCTCTCGATGGTTCTTGAGTGGTCTTGGGAATCTGAAAAGGTCCCAGTTGACTTAACAAATGTACCAATTTCCTAGAAGGGCCAGTAGGATGCCTCTGGTAACCACAGGTCTCTCAGTCTCACTTCAGTTTCTGGTAAAATTATGGGGAGGATTATGCTGGGAGTTATTGAGAAACACCTGAAGGGCAATGCAGTCATGGGTCATAGCCAGCACGGGTTCATGAGGGGCAAGTCCTGCTTGTCAAACTTAATTTCCTTTTATGGCAAGGTGACTTCCCAATTGATCAATGGATGCCAGTTGTGATCTTCTTGGGTTTCAGTAAAGCTTTTGATAATGTCTGTCACAGCATTCTTCTGGACAAAATGTCTAGCACACAGCTGATAATCATGAGACAGGTGAGCAGCTGTGAGCAAAGGGTGGTGAATGGGTATACATTACACCGGTGACCTGTCACTAGTGGGGTTCTGCAGGGCTCCATCCTCAGCCCTGTCCTCTTCAGCATCTTCATAAAAACCTTGGACACAGGATTTGAAGGAATGCTAAGTAAGTTTTCTGGCAACAGAGTTGGGAGGAGCCATGAAGGCAGACACACCTTGACAAATAAAAGGGCTGGGGAGTCACCAGACCTGTGAAATACAATGTCAAGTACTGGATTCTGCTCCTGGGACAGGGCAACCCTGGATGTACAGACTGGCTGGGGAATGTAACACTGGAGAGCAGTCCCATGGAAAGGGACCTGGGGGTCCTGGTTGATGACAAGTTACACATGCGCCAGCAGTGCCCTGGCAGACAGGGGGGACAGCCCTCTCCTGTGGGGCATCAGGCACAGCATCGCCAGCTGAGCAAGGGAGGGCATTGTCCTGCTCTGCTGTGACCTGGGGTGGCCTCACCTCCAGTGCTGGGGGGCAGTTTTGGGTGCCACAATATAAAACCGACATTAAGCTATTGGACTGTGTCTAAAGGAGAGCCACAGAGATGGTGAAGGGACTGGAGGGGAAGCTGCATGAGGGTTGGCTGAGGACCCTTGGTCTGTTCAACCTGGAGAAGAGGAGATGAGGGGAGACCTCATTTAGGTCTCCAGATTCTTCACAAGGGGAAGCAGTGGGTTAGACCTTGATCTCTTCTTTCTGGTGACCAGTGGTAGGACTATCTTAACTTTCCAGCAGTCTGTGCTTTGAGTCTGCTATATCCCAGATGTGTTACTTTCTAAAGAACCAAGCTAAAAAAGAACAAAAAACTTCCCAAAATAAGTAACTCTACACCTCCTATGTGAGAGAAGCATCAACTAGTCCAACTCTTGCCTATATCTTAGCCTATTAGCCTATCTTAGCCTAGCAACTTAAATATTCTTGCTTCTCTCATGGCAACTGAGTTTGGCCAGATCTTTCTTTACTACTTTAAAAGAAAAAAGAAATCCTGTGTCAAAAATGTAGTTTCTATGTATTCTAGTAAGAGCATGTGGTAAATAGATTGCTTTTCCACAAGGAAAATTAAAAAATAAATCCACCCCAACTATAAATTAAATACAGTTATATTAGTTAATAAGCAGGATATTTATTGACATGAACTTCTCATGCATAGTTCATTGCATCTCTGGGCATATTGTTTTGTAAGCTCTCTAGCTTGACTTGTACAGGTGACTTTCAGAAGGGCCACTGTTGATTAGTTCCATACAAGTTTGTACTGATTTCTTAAAACTGTATTTATCTACTTTGCATTCATTACATTTATGTAAACTCCTGTATGTTCTTCTCCGCTCCTTTTTTTCCCCCAAAGTTGGAGTTGTGTATTTGAAGGAATTTCATTTGGAAGACTCTAAGTGGATGACTTACTTTGCCACACAAGGTTATGGGAAATTATATCAGGGTTGCGGTTTTCATTCTTTTATTTCAGGATTTTACTGTATTTGATCTTCTTACATGTTGCTATGAAAGACTGAATGGAACATTTAGGTCTCTCTTACTCCAGGCCTGCAAATATTTAGTTCAGCTCTGTTGTATAGTCTTACCATGTAATAACCACATCATCTTAGATGTAGCCAGGTTTGGTACAAAATACAAGAACATCATCCTAGGTAAAGGTAAGCTTAAAAAAGAAATGAACTAACCAAAAAACCCCTCAGAGCAACAAAAATAATGCTGTGCCATTTGCAATTATTACCTATCTTAACTCTCAGCTGTTACTCACCTTCAAAGAAAAATACGAAAATAGTATGCTAGGCATGGGCTTTACAGAGCGTTTTATGCACTATTTCAGTAGTTGTTTTGATCTGAAATCTAAGTGACTGATGTCTTGAAGCTCTCAAGTCATAAGCTTTTTAGTAGGTGAGAGACTGACAGAACCATAGTCTGAGGCAGTGTTGGATGCTTTCTTTGTGTAGGCATTGAATCTAAGTGTAAGGTTGAAAGGAACCTCAGGAGGTCTTTAACTGAATACAGTGAGATCTTGAAAATCTCCAAGGATGAAGTCTGCACAGCTTCTTTGGGCAACACTACCAGGACATGACTGTCCTTGAGATAAGAGTGCTTTCTTTTCTTTTGGCCTGTCCTTCAAATTTACAAACGTTGTCTCCAGCCATGCGCTGCTGCAAAGAGCCTAGGTCTGTACTTAGTGTCTGCCTGGGACAATTGGAAAAAGGATGGGTTTGTTTTTTGGAA
Source organism: Malurus melanocephalus (assembly GCF_030028575.1). NCBI lineage: Eukaryota > Metazoa > Chordata > Aves > Passeriformes > Maluridae > Malurus > Malurus melanocephalus. The sequence goes on from NW_026623543.1 coordinate 88,796, forward strand.
GAGCAACAACCTAAGCAGGCTTTAGTTGGCAGAAATAAGTGATATAGTAAGATTTGAGGTACAGAAGCAGGATAGGTGGGCAAAATGCGTGCAGCACTCAGATGTGGAGAAAGTGAAGAAACAGCTGATTGTGTGTATGGATTATAAACCACATACATCCATGAGATGTGTGAGAGACCGTAGTTGGGTAGGCAGAAGCCAAGAAAGCAGTAATTGGGATTTCCCCTCTTTTTCTGTTCCTCCTCTCAGTACCTTCTGACCCTGCTACTTCTTTTTGTGAATTATAGGAACTTGTGCATGTCGTACTTGCCCACTGTAGTTACTAGTACATATTTTATGAACTATTTTCCATGCAATATGCAGTTTGGTGTTGTAGGAACATGGGATTTCAATTGAAATCTGCAGTCATCTGGATTGGTTTCTTCCCATTGTACACACGTAAGGTGTATTTAATTACTTTGTAAAGCTCTTTAGCTTAATTTTTCTTCTCTTTACACCAGTAAAATAAGACTAATTCTAGTGGGTCTGACTAAGGAGCCACTTAGTTCAGTGTCCTGCTCTTACCATGGAAAAAGTCTGCAGAAATGCTGTCCAGTGCTTCCTGTGAAATAGTTTTCTAGCACTTGGCAGTTTTCATCTCGAAGACTTGAAGCACTGTATAAAGATTGCTAAATAGATAGAAATTAAAATGAATTTATGTGCAAAATACTTGTTCAGTCTCCTCTTAAAGTTGTGTAAACCGTTAGCATACAAAAAGTCAGCTAACAGTGAGGTCCACATTTCTAAGAACTCTCATATATGCTGGGACACCTCTCTGTGATTCTTATTTCCTTTTCTTCCCTGCAGAAACTCAGTGTGGTATCAGTTGGCCTCATGTCAAAATCGCTGTTCACTAGGTACTCTGTATATTCCTCAAGATTGTTTGGCTTCTGAAAGATGACCTTTATTGCAGTTTTGGAGCGAATTAATATTCTGGGACTGTGACTCAGATTATTAAAGTGAGCATCAAAAAGTCTTAAACCAGCAATATTTTGCTAGCAGCTATTTCAAAAGACCTCTAGGTACTCTTGGTCTGCTCTTAGAACAAATTTAATCTGAATAATTCTTTCAAGGTGCAATGAACAGAATAATCAGTGATATGAAGTGCAATCTCAATTTCTTCCATAAGCATACTTTTTTGTCTTTGCAGGTTGAACTAGGAATTATTATTAATGTTGATAATTAAGCAGTGCTTTGCCCACCCTGGGCTATTCATTCCAGTGCCTTACTAGCCTTAGCTGACAAACTTAAAAAACTGTTGTGCTTGTAGTCTGTGTCCCAGGTTGTTACTCACAGATTGAGATATGTATTTTTTACATGGTAGTGAGGCTTATTAAATTTTACAGACTAAATGCAATCTGAAATAAGGCCATGACTTCATGTTTTCAGCGAGTCTGATATCAAAAGTCATATTGATCTCTGGTCAGACAACAGTACTTAGCAGTATCTCATACCTCAGTTAACTGATGAACTCTCCTCATTTTGTGTTATATGACACACATTCTTCAAAATGTAAGAAGACAATTTCAGCACTTGTAACCTGGAACCCAGCAAAGATTCCATGGATGGCTGCTCTGTTCTTTGTACTGGTTTAGTAACTATTATCTTTTCGCAGGTACCATTTAATGATTTGTAATTTTTCCTCAAGCTGGTAACTGCTGGTGGTGCCTCTAGAACACAAAGTCAAAAGCTTATCTTGATTTGTTTATAGCTTGTTTTCTTTTGAGGAGTAGTTTTGAGTAAGATCTATTGTGAGTAAAGATCTCGGTATTTTGGAATGTGGGAATTGGAGTGGAACACGGAAGTGCTTGGTCCTGTAGAAACTTGTGGTTTAGGCCAGTGCTAAATGAGTTGTTTAACTTCTATTACACAGGCATGTTTAGGAATGCCATTTTTTCCTTGCTATAAAAGCTGTGAGATCCTTATGTAAAAAGTTATCTTTAAATTAATGTACTAACTCCAAGATGAAAGATTCTGCGTGTGTGTGGCTATAATGCGGTACTTCAAAGGATGATTGTATGACGCTGTCATTTCAATTAAAAAAAAGCTATAAACATCTGTAAAATGCTGAGAAATACTGAAAGATTTAAAAACTGAATGTAGAGACATTAGACAGAGCAGTCCTTTGTGTTTATTCTTTAAGGAAATCAGGTGAAGATAGGATGAATTGAGAAGGTATCCATTATTTTTTAAAGATTTTAATTTACATTAATTTCTGCTATATTAGGTTGAGAAGAGGTAAAAGATATGTGGAGCTTAAATTATTAGCTTACAGATTTGTCATTTTTTGCAAGATGTTTGAACCTAGAAAATTGTTACATTTCTTTCACAAAGGTAGTAAATACTATAGGAATAGCAGAAATGTGATAGTTTTTCAGATTTGGAATTCTGCAGCTGAATGTTTAAGTAGCATCTGTTTGTTGTGTTGAGTTCTGTGATACAGCATTCCAATGAAGTATATTGGAATTAGGCACTTTGACCTTTCTTAAAAATTAGAGTCCTGCACTTGACAACCAAATATTTAGGTACCTGCATTCAGACACTTCTGAATGGTATAGCTAGAATTTAGTTGGTCCCATTCACATCTGTGAAAGAACTTCCTATTCAGCCTATTTCTCTGCTCTTTTGATCTCTTACTAATAGAATTGAAACAGGACAAAGTCTGTAGTGTTTCTTAATGGCTACAAAGACATAGAAACCCTAAAGGTAATTCTGTGTGAAAATAGAAATAAACTAAAAATTAGCAAAACTTGTACAGTGAGTGCACATAAAGATACTTTGTATCCTCTTGAAGATGATGTGCATTGTAATTACCCTGTGTGAAATAAGCACACCTCAGGCAGTTGACTTCTACAGCAAAAAAAAAAAAGAGTTATTTTTAGTCTGAAGCAGAAACTAAGGAGCATCTCCTTATCTGACAATCTTCTTCAATCTAAAACATAAATGGATGTTTTAATATATCCCATTTGTGGGCTTCCTTCTTCCTTTAATTTAAAAAAAAAATGGGGCTAATCAGATGTCAAATCAGTTTTTGTCAGACTTACCCAGAGGCTGGGTGCCGGTGTTGCTTAGCAGCTCAATACAAAAAACCACTTCTCATAGTATATTACATTTTTTATGAGATGCAAGAATGTTTCAGAATCAAACCAAGAATTTGGAAATGGAGATGTTCATGCATTTTTGCATGCATGACATATTCCCAGCTACCATTCTACTTTTTCATTTTTCATAATTTTTTGTGTTCTCTGTATTCAGAATGATGTGGAGGTTGTTTGTATGTTTTTGTGTTCTAAAGCTTTCATCACTTACTGCTGGCCAGAGCAGAGAGACCGGAAAATGAGATCTGAAGCCTGAATTACCTACATTGTGCAAGTTATCAGTTCATTATCTATTCCATAATGATGTGTGTAAGCATCCCTATAGTTTTGTATTTAGGTGCTACAACTTATTAATTTAGGTTGAGGACAGCTGTTCTGTTTTGAGATCCTTCTTGGATCAGTGTGGAAGGACCAGGATGGTGCTTGTACACCGCTGAACTTGTGGTTAATAAATCGTCCTGACCTTACCTGGCTCCATCTGGAAATACTGGGAAATGTGGGTACGCAAACGTGATACAGGTGATGTTCAAGCTGATTGAGACCTTTGGATGCCAGTGTTGCCTCCCACTTCCAAGAGTGTTTGGTGGGCTTGCCGCTGCATTGCTAACTACAGTTCTTAAATCAGTGCAGATTGTGCGCTGATATGTGGGCCTGAGGTCTGGGTGTCGGATCTTAGTCTGGAAGCAGCAATAGTAAAAAAAAAAATAGCTTTTCTACACTTTGGCAGAAAGAAATGGTAATGATATATCTGAAAATGTATTTCCGTCCCTTTAAAATATACTTGTAAAAATCTTTCTTTAAAGATGCTTGCGTTCTTTACTCTTGAGGCAGAAGCTGAGGAGCAGTTTAGTGGATTTACTGGAGTCAGAGTAAATTTAAAAAAAGGCTAATCTTAAGGATAAATGCAAGATATGTCTATCCTGTAATATGTTACAGAATTTTAACAAAGATGACTAATGTCCTGGTATTAAAAAAAATCAGATGAAAAGGGAAAATAGCTAACTAGAGGCATAGTTTGGAAGAGAGAGATTTGTTGGTGTGTCTGAAGAGAATTGATGAATGTGATAAATAAAAAGCAGTTCACTAAACAGACGTGACTTAATTTTGTTATTGATTGGTTTATTTTTATTTTGTTTTAATTTTTTTCTCTGTTGAATGCGTGTTGTATTCAGTTCTTACACTTGCCTATGGGATGGTGTTTGTAGAGCCTTTTGCATTTCTTTATAATACAGAGAGTGAGACAAACCTTCTTGAAGAATCCTGGGCAAAACAAGGCAGGGTTGCATAAGTCTTAACTGTTTTAGAACTGCTGTGTATAAACTTTTTTAGCTTTTTCTTGTTATGAACTATGTATAAGCCAGCACTATGTGAACTTCATAGATGATGGGGTGTAAGAAGTCAGTTCAGAGGGAATGGTGCTGGCTTGGGGAACCAAGTATGCTGAACGGAGTGTGTGAGGGAGTACTGGGTGAGATGGGAAGCTGCCTGTCTGGACAAAGAAGCTTAGAGAATCCAGTGATAGGTCACAGATATTTGTGCTGGTGATAGCCACCAGACTCTTGAGTTCAACTCTGCATCTACGCTTGAACCAAATTAAGTGCAGTTGGTTTCATTTAAAAGGCCTTAGCTTTGAATCACCTACTGGTACAAGGAAGGACATATTTTCTCTGTGATGGGCAGCGCTTTCAAAGAAGACTGTAAATAATATCTGCTGTCTGTTGCTTGTTCAAAAATAAAGGTTTTGCAGTTTACTTGGCTTGTTGTTATGGAAATATGTACCTTGAAATACTTCACTCTTGAGAAAATTAAGAATTTTCTAGTCAGTGTTTTCATGATTTAGTAGCTGCTGGTGGAAGTTGGTTTGAAAGGTGCAGTTGCAACTGAAGATGAAAATTTCTTGAGAACAAAAGAAATCACTTTCTTTTCTCACTTTCTATTTCTAAGAACTTGATTAAAATTTTAAGTGGCATAGATCATGTCTGTAAGAGGACATTCCCTGATATCAGTTGTAGCCACAGTTTTTATTTAACTAGAACAGTCTCAGAGTGACATGTTCAGTCATGCCTTAACTGGATAACGAACAAAATGCCTGAAGCTGATGGAGATAACAGCTATTGGGGACTGTATTCTTGCAGAAACACTGGCTCATTAAACAATCATGTTCATTTCTGGTATTTCAACACTTTCTTTTCTTTCTTCCCTCAAAATTCTGGCATTGCCAGATACTGGCAGTAGTATACTTCAGTAATTAGGAAGTGAAAGGATATGAAGCCTATATGCCCGACAAGTTCATCTAAGGTAAAAACATGTCAGACCAATACAACATTCCTTATTGATAGCTGAGAGTTTTTAATTTGTAGCACATCTGTTTCCCAAAGTAGAACAAGGAAAAACCCCACTTAAAGTGTACCCATTTAAAGTGTAGCTAGCAATTTTCGAAAGTCCTTATTCTTTTTTTTTGTATGTGTGTGTCTGCATAATGAAGGAAAGTAGGAGGGTGGATAAAAAGCTAGAATAGTCTTTAAGATTCACTTCTAAAAGTTTATCTTAAAGAAGAAAAAAAAGTAGAGTTACTGGTATTTGAACCTTTGTTTGGCTTCATTTAGAGCAAGCAGGTAGATTTGGTATTTTGCACGGTACCTGGCTACTTTATTTCTGGTTTGTCTTGTAGCCTAATCCTCCATTTATCTTAGTACTTTGTTTCTAATTTTTTTAATAGCCTGCTAGGTACCTTGTCCGCTTCTGTAGTCAATGTATGATTTATCAATGTTCATTTGCTAGCATAGTATCCAATTTAATTAAATGAGACTGATTGTTTTCATTAGTTGTGGTAGCTATTTAATTCTTAAATTCACCATAACTCCTGGGTGTATACTTCTAGGGATTTATTTTTTACTCATTTCTTCATGTCTTCATTCTTAGTACAAGTTTGTAATGTTTATGCAGAGCTATGCTTCCAGGGGAATTTTTATTAAATTACCTTTTGAAGTTTTAATGGATTACTGTTTTGAAAGACTGTGTACTGGGAACTTTAAAATAAAACATCTTTTCAGCCTGTGAATGCATATTGTATGCCTTGGACTTCTTTTTGTGTCTCCAGGTATGTCTGAGGTAGAGCAAAGGTCAAATGTTAACCATCTCCTCAAGTTACGTTTCMGATTAAGAGGACATGAATGTCAGGAATTTGCAGGATTGAGTTTAGTGAGGCCAGTAATGTCAAAGTATTACTTGAAAAAGTGATGAGGGGAAGAAGGGAATGTAGCAAGAGGGAGGGGGATATTTTGCGGATATTTAAATATACTTCACCTAGGACAGACAATGTGTTACGAGGGATCACAGAACTGGTGGTGTTGGGATGCAAAAATGTGTTGTGTGTATTTTTCTTTTAAATTAAAACCAAGTTTTATTAGTTGTGGAATGGTTTGGTTTTGAACAAAATTAACATTGCCTGCTGCTTGGGTGTTTTTTTTGTTATTTGGTCACACGTTTTAACAACTTTGAAAGTCTGCAGTAGTGGAAGTATAATCATGGGTGTTCAGTTTTTTGTATTTTTTTTCTGTTCAAAGGGAAGCTTTGCAAGAATGTGCTTATTTTCTGCCTAAATCATTTGCTGCTTATGATTTAAATGAGTTTATAGATCAGTGCTTTTTACTTTGAAGTAAAAGTCCTCTTCAAAAGATGGAGCTGTTCTTGGAAGGTGGATTTGTAAAAAGCCGTTTGTCTCCAGAAGGCTCTTTTTATTGTTCAGAACATAATCCTGTCCTCTAAATATTTAATCTATTAGTCAGAATGTTTTGTGCACAGTAGGATTGAATTCCTGGATTTGTAGGGACTGTTGTCGAACTTGAAGATGATGGTTGATTCAGTTCTTGCTGAAATACAAGTAGAGGTCTGCTGTTGAAATCAACTGATCCAGGATTTGAAGAACTCTCCAGGAATTCAGTCCACACAGTCATTTTACATTTAAACTTGCTATTCTGTTGGAGCGATTTACTTGTGGGTATGTCATGATGTGACAACGCTGAAACCTTGACAAAAGGTAACAAGAAGGAACAGTTTCCATTCAACTGCTCTTAAGTGTTGGGGAAGAGAGCTGAAGAGCTAAGTGAAGACTTGTGAATTTTTATTCTAAGCTTTAGTACCTTCTGCTACAAGATAATTAATGGGCCTGTAATGAAGCAGAAGGAATTGTCTGAAATGGGTAAGCAGTCAATAACATTTGGCAGCTGCCTGGTTAGTCCTCATAAGAAGTCCTTCGGTTGTCATCTCTTGACAGTAAATAGCAAGAGAAAAAGCTGTGAAGCTTAGACACTACAAATCTCTGTGCTATATCTGCTGGTAGAGTATTGTGCTGGAAGTCATCACATCACTTTCAGGTGTTAATTCTGGTAGAAGGACTAAGTGTAGTTTGTTTTGAGAATGGAATAAAATTAAAATACACTGATGGGTGCTCTTTTTTTTTTTTTACTTGAGCTTAATTTGAAGGCAGCCTTAATTTCCAAGTCAAACTTTACTGATTTTATTTTATGCTGCTGTGAATTGGTCAAAAAAATTCATTATTTTTGTCTTTGGTTCCTCATTATACTAAAATAGCAATTTCTAGCGTGGCATTTGTCAGTGCAGCTTATTATAGTTATTGACTGGAAGTTTACTTGCTTTCATCAAATAGCTGACCTTCACTGGATTTGGTGCCCTTGGAACACCTTTCCTCAGTATATAGTCTGTATCATATGGAACACCTTTCCTCAGTATATAATCTGTATCATATGGTGTATGATATGAGTTGTGACTTTACTGTATATCTCTTCATGTAGCCATGTATTAGAGTAAGAGTTGGATCAGTGAAGAACTAAAGGTACATTTGATTAGGGCAGCTCACTTTTTGGGGTGACTTTAGCAAATATTACAGGAAGAAGTATACTTCTATCCAGAAAAATATGTGCATTTTAAACAGTCCATCTTTCTTAATTCCCCTAATGAATAATAGAGAATGAATTGGCTGTTTCCAAACAATAAGCTTTGGCTTTTAAAATATTTTCCTTTGCATATTTTAGGAGAACTTTTCAAATGCATCTGAATAATTGTTTATGTGGACTTTTTTTTTTCCAAATTGTTTGCTTCTGCACTTTTTTTTTGGACACATCTTTGGACTTCTGCCTGGATTCTGCTTTGCACAGAGCTTTGAATCACAGAACATTTTGCCTGAATCATCTCAGAAGGGAAGTAGTGATCTCAATTGTTGCCCAAATGTAAGAAAAATAAAAGCCAAGTGGACTCAGGGATTTCCACTTTGGAAATCCACTTTTGGGGGGGAGGTGGGTGACAGGGCATGAAAGAGAAATCAAGCAGCCCTGCTGGCTCTGTAAATGCATATAAATGTTGATTGAAGAAGGCTCTTGGAAGTCTCAGAGCATTACTTGGAGCAGCCCTGGATCAGATCAGCCTTGGTTTGTCTTACTGAGGTTTGAAAACCTTTTAGGATGTCTCTCCAGCTGTCTCTCTGGGTAGCCTGACCCAGTGCTGCTACTGTAATACTGAAATATTATTCCTAGTATCCAGTTGATGCATTTTGTACCCTTTGCTTTATTATCTGCTGCTTCTGTGAACAGCCTGGCTCTGTCGTCTTTGTAACTAACCTTCAGATAGTTCAAGTTTGCTATTAAATTGCTTCCTGAGTTCAGCAGGGTGAGCAAACCCTTGTTCTTCACATTCTCTTACTCTAGAGACCCTCTCCAGTTTCTTTTCCTGCTGTTTACTTCACTTAGTATTTTCAGAAATTACACTGAATTTGTACTTTAATCATGTTTAAATGAGAGTAAAGGGAGTATAAAGCATTGTTTATTATTTTTGTTGGTTTTCTTAGTCCTTGTTGTCAGTGAGCTGAAGCATATCTGAGAAAAGTGTCTTTTTGTTGGTTCTCCTTGCTGAAGTTACTGACATCAGAGGCATATCAGAGATAGTGTGGGTTGTTTCTTTTTTATTCAGGAATAAGAAACAAATACTGGATTATCTGTTTCTCTAGGTAACTTTCTCAGAATCTAGTAAAAGATTATTTTTCTCAGATCCTTTTCTTTCCGGATGTTTCAGGGGCCTTAATTAATTCAACTGCTCTTTCAAAAAATGAAATCATTGTGAATCCAGAAATGATACGTCCAGTGCAGTAGTTGCAAATAGGAAATGTCTTTTAGCTTGTTGTTCATTCTTTTAACTGAATTATTTTAGTTGCAAACAGAACAAGAAATATTTCTAGTAACAAAAAGACTCTTCGTTTATTTGGATAGATATATATTCTCATATTTCTAGTATTTTAAAGAATTCTGTTACTGCTTACAGGAGCCATCTGGGATGCTTATAATCTTGTTGAATTATGGAATGCACATACAAATGTATCTGTTCTCCAGTTACAGATAGTTTAAATTTGAATGTGAAAACAGCATTAAATGTTTATTGCAACTAGTAGAAACACTTAACAACTTTTCAGATACATCCCAGTATCCTAATTATCTGATGGTGCTTATTTTTATAAAAGCTGTATGCTGCCTTTGTGCTGATGCAAAGGTACTTACTCCACTAACGTTCCCTTTAAAGATTTTGAGGAATATTTATTGATAGAATGGATTACATAGTGGGTTTTTTTGCAGATGGTTTTGGAAGGTGAATGATACTACTGTTTGTGAATCACTTAGCTTAGTGTTTTCAAGAATGTCTTACTTCTTTGGTTTCCATCCAGAAAGCCAAATTCTGAATTGTGTGACCAGTGAAATTTATTGGGTTTTTAAATCTTCCCTTAATGGGCAATATGAATCCTCAAATACGTACTTTTCGGTGATATATTTCTTTGTTCCTAGGTTGAAAATGAGGTTCATCCTTTGATTTTGATTTGACTCTTTGGTCATGCCGTTATTAAACTTACATGTGGGCAATGCAAAAATAAACTCTCTTCTTGCTTTTTTAACCAGAATGGTGTGGAACCTGCTGGTTTCTGAATAAAATGCTCGAAGGCATTGTGGAGCCCAAATTTGAGCAATTTGGAGAAAGCTCAAAATAATTTAGTCATTTCAATACTRGTTCAAATTGATTATAAAATCAATTTGGAAACAGAGGTTACTACTGAGGTGCTTAAAAGTCTTTTCCTTTTACTGCTTTTGAAGGGGCATATTCAAGTTGGCTCTTTCTGTAGTGGATAACTGTGATGTCCATAATCTAAAATTTGCAGGTGGGATAAAGCTCAATAATGTTCAATAATAATAATGATAATGTTAGAGTAGTGATAAAGTCCATTTGATTTTATTGTTGTATACTCACATAAGGCTACATAGCATGTTCTTCCTCTCTCAACTCTTTCTTTCTTCATGACTTATATGTAAGATATGTAGTTTCATTTCTGAAGTATTTTGCTCTTAAACTAAAGGTCATGTGAGAATCCCCAGGAATCGGCTGTTTCCCAAGAATGTGACTCCTGAAAGATGGTCTGTTGTAACATACTGCTTCTGCAGCCATGATGTGCTGCATGTCAGAGTAAATTAGAGCACAACTTACTCATTCTCCTGCTACATCACAGGAGTTGGGATTTTGAATACCCTTTACTCCTTAGTCTTCAGACCTCATTAATAGTTTTGGACCGTATGTGAAGTTCTAGGTCACTGGCCCTTTCCCCGTTAGTGTTAATGGAGCCCTTTTTAAGTCTACTGGAATGTGATGAATGAAGTTTTACTTCCCTTTTTGGGAACTCCTAATTTTTGCCAGTTGTACAATTACTTCAAGCTTCTGCATTGCTTTAAGGAGTAAAAGAGTATCACTAATTTATTTACTATGAATAATTAGAATTTACAACACAAAGAAATGACATTTAAGCCTTAGCCTTTGAGGAAACTGATTATCATGTATATGAAGATTCCCTAGAAGATGGGAACTGAATGCTGAGAAGGCTTGTTTTAATGAGACTGGTGTAAGTTTCTTTTTTTGTGTTAAGGCCTGTCTTTATTCTGATGCCCTACTCATAAGCTGAACAGAAAAGTGAGATTTGAGTGAACAGCTAAGAAATTATTTTAAGCAAGCATGTCTCAAATAATATTAAAAAAAATCAGGATTTGAATTTCAATTTGTGATGTACAATTCTAGTCCTTAATGTAAAATTGTCTTTTCAAATGTCAGTTTAAAAGTAGCAGCTTAAACTTCAACTGTTGTAGATTTTACAAAGTTGCATTCCATAGTAGTTTTGAGAAGTACAAACAGGTTTAACTTGGTGTAGAAACTATATTGCAATCAGTATTTTGTGCTTCCCCAAAATCTCCTCACGTTATCTTATTAAAATGGTCTTTGCATGTTGATGTTTGTGGTTTTCCAAGGAAAAAGATCAAGAGGAGTGAGAATGTTCTGTTTTTGTGTGTGTGTGTGTGTGTGTGTGTGTGTGTGTGTGTGTGTGTGTGTGTGATTGTATCCAAGTTACTATCCATAACCCAGGTTTTGTTCTGTGGCTAACTAATTTAAATCCTCCTAGGAATGCACAATATCCTTGCCAAAGAGTTTCACCAAGCAGTTGAATGCCATGTTTCAAAATAGGCATTCCTTACAAATACTTCTGTGAAAATTTTGTCTTTAAGAATAGACTGTAGGAACGCATGTGCTTTGTGGCAAATTGAGGTAAATGTTTAGTCTGTGCTGTTGAATAATTAAAATCTCAGCTTGGGTAGCTTTGCCAGGAGTGTTGCTCACTGGAGGGTGGCATATGAAGAAAACCACAAATTAAAGCACTGTAGGACTGTAATAAATAAAGCAAACCATTGGACTGATTAAAAAGAAAAACAAAAAATTGCAGTTCTTGTCTATTTTTTTAAGGGTTTATAAATAAGTCATGTACCAAAGCCAGCGGAGTCTGATAAATGCTCAGTGTTTCTGACACTTGGCGTCACACACAGATAAACATGTCAACCAGTAGTTTTCAAAATCTTTCCTGTGCAAGTGTACAGCAGAATCTCTTACTGAGAACTGTGACCGCTGTAGATTGGATTGCACATGTCCTGCTTTCAGTAGAACCTGCATTTATCTGCCAGGGAAGATCCCCAAGGGATCAGCTGCTTTAGACTTGGGTTTATGGTCAATTGTTGTGATGGTGTTCGTGGTGGGTTTTGTGCCTCTTGCTTGCCTATCTCACTTAAGGTAGAGTTACTAATAGTGGCTGTGCTGTTAGCCCACTACATTACAAAATAAGGGAGTTGTTTTAAACAGTAGGATTGGATACTTTAAATGAACCTTTTCAGTTCCAAGCCTGGCCATAGCCAAGTGCAACATTTCATTTGGAGAACTCATCTGACTTAAATGTGCAATTTTTTTCTTTAAAACAATTATTCAGTTATAATGTAAATCATGTTATCATGTCTTTCTGGTTAGATTGCTGTTACTAAGCTACATTGATGAGCCCATGCCATTAGGACTATATGTTGATGWAATCTTTCTGTTTTCTGCCCAGTGGAAACAAGTGTAAGTATTCATGTCAGAAGAGGTTTTTCTAGGGAGTTGGTTCATCTCCAGTAAGGATAAACATTTGAAAATGATCATGTCCAGAAAATTTGCTCTCAAAGCAGTTGTCCAAAGTAGTCTCTGGTAATACTGATTTCTGAGAATCCTTGGAATACTGAAGAAGTTTTCACAGAATTTGAGTATAAAATTATCATTATAATTACAAAATCAGTTTTGGGTACATAAATCTAGATCAATAGATGTTAGCTAGGTTGGAGTCAGTTCCAAATAAGTCTGTTTTGTTTCATTTTCAGTCAGTGTAATTAGCAGATAATTTTTTCCTAGTGTTTTAACTAAAACCATCACAGAAGTCTATTGTAGTTGTCTTGTAAATAGCTTGTGTTAGCAGGAAGGGAGAGATTGTAAGAAATGTAGTAATTTTGATTAAACTAACAGGGAAAGTAGATGTGCATTACAGTTTCTTCAGTAGGTGTGATAGACTAATAGTAATTGAAGTTAATACTGTGGTGCAGTCAGTTCGGTAAGGTCAGGAGGGAGAAGTGTAATTTAGGAACTGATATTCTGTGCTTAAAAAAAAAAGAGCCTGTAATTGAAGTGATATAAGAGCAGTTGTACTCATTCAGGGGAAGCACTCCAAACGTCCCAACATCCTTTCTTGGAAGGAATGAGTGGGAATGTGCTTGAAAGCAAAGCAGGAGTGGAACAACTTTTTAATTTCTTCTCTTTTTTTTGACTGTTACCTTCTCAGATTTTAACTGTATTCTGCTTAGGGGAGTTCTTGATAATTACCTGTGCCTTCTGATGAAGAGCCAGGGTGCTGCAGTCACTTATGTCTGAGAGCAGAATTGCCCTGCTTGTTTTTCCCAGTTAGCTGTTCAGCTGGAGGTGGTTTCTGTGGGATGTATTCATGAAGATTGATGGGGATAAATATGTCCTTGGTGTGGTTTGTTATCCTTACTTGTTTCTGTTGCCACTGCAGCTCTTCCCACAAAGAGGTTACTGTTAAAAACTCCTAGAAAATAAGGAAGACTTGAAGAACAATCTAGTTTGTCATTTTGTCCCAACAGGATTCTTGCACCTGTGTTATTCCTGACATTTATCTTCCAGTGTATTTTAAAATCTCCAGTGATAAAGATWGCTTTTCTAGGCAAGTTCCTCTATGCCCCTTTTTTTGGATGTGGCTTTTTGTATATTGTTGGGTTTTTTTCTGTAATGTTTGTTCTGTAATGTAATTTTTGCAACTAAATCATACTAAGTTGAATGAGATGCGTAAGTRAATCAGTCTGCACCCTATTTGTAAGATGTGCTTTTGTTGTCGCTAACCCACTTCGTTGTTTATAATGTGAACTGTGATTTTGGGAGAAATCCTTTCTTACAACATTTTGTGTCAGTAGTGAATGACTGTGAAAGCCTTTGTGGGTGTTTGATATGAGAATACGTAGACCTGTGTCTTGCTTTCATCTCCATATTTTAGAAAGTCTTCAATCACAAATCATAAATTGAAAAGGAGCTACAGAAAGAGTCAGAGCCTTTCATTATCCCAACTCCATTTAATAAGATTCTACAGTTTGTAGAAATAAAGGTAGCCAGAAAAAATCCTAGGCCACACTTACATTCCAGGCATAAACTATTATAGCTAAATTATCAATACCTTCTTTTTATTTTTACAACCTATGTCATAAGTACAGTTTAAAAAAAAAACATAGAAGTGTGTATATGTACAAAGCTCTACTTATTTTAACAAAAAAAAAGGAGTTCCCTGTTAAAAAATGTGGGAAATTTTGCTTAAAGCAGAAAGAGAAGAATACTAAAACTCTAGTAGCATAGGGCGTAGTGCAGTAGCTGTGTTATGATCCTTTGTGGTCTTGTTTTTAATGGATAATTTTTCCTAAAATGGCTTGCATGTGTTAGCAGAGGAAATACTAATGTGAGGAATGCTATATATACCAGGTATACATATTTTAATCTGTTTTTGTATATCTGTGCCAAGAGAGGGGGTAATTTATTACAAATTTCACATGGAGTTAGGCCATGTCCTTGTGCTGTCACTTTTGTTTGTGCACCTGTTGTAATAGGGCAAGTGGCAGATCTGAAGATTAGCATTTTTGGGATTTACTGGATTCATTTGCTGTGGGATCAGTTCCTGTACAGGTAAACAAACATTGTGCCAAGACAGAAGGATGGGCAGTGCGGACCTCAGGATGAAGAGAAGATGAGGTTGGGCTGTTTGACCAGTCTGTAGATATTTCTGACTTCATCCTGTTTGTGGTGGACAAGGCAGGTTAAGCCCAGCTTGTTCTTGTCTGTCCATTCTGCTCATTTATATTTGTGTTGCAGTTTTCTTTCAGTTGCAGTGACCCTGCTGCGTGGAGCCAAGCTGCAAGAAGGAGCATGTCAATCCAGTCTTTGACTCCTGATGGGCTTTTTACCTAAGGAATGATATAACACAGGGCTGTGCCGTGATGTGGCATGGCAGTGAAAATTGCAGTGGTTGGTTGGATGAGCTCTGCAGTTCTGTAGTAGTCCTCCTTTTTCAACTTAGAGTAATAGCAGCTGTGCAGGTTACAAGGGGAAAGCTGTTCTGTAGCACAGAAGATACAGCCTCCAGATTCGAGAAGTCACCTTGGCCTTGTGTCAGAGCTCTGAAGTCTGAATCAGTAGTTTGTTTCCCTTTAAAAATAGATGGTGTTCCCTTTAAAAATAGTGTCTGTTATCAGAGACACTATTTATATTATTTATTTATTTATACCCCCAAATAGTTAATGATGTTAGGATGTGCTTTTAGATGAGATGCTGTTGAACCCCTATTTCTATGGTTCGAATTACTGAGATTTTAATTTTGTGAGCATTTAACCTTTTCCATGTCCAGACTKCTTTAGATCCCTGCTTTTACCTGACTTGCCTATGCTGGACCTGGCACCATTTGATCCTGTAGTTAGCTAGACCAAGGTGTACAAATACTGTTCACTTTATATAAAGGTATCTTTCTGTTGGAAAATTACCCTGATAGGATTTACCAGTGTCAGGGGAGGGAATGCAGAGGAGTGGTAGATGCCCTTGGGCAGGAGCAGGAAAGCATGAGAGTTGGAATATGGCTGTATGGACACCTGCTGATTTAAGCTGTTGTGGAACCTCAGCCCTAGTCCATTATGTGGTTAAATTTCTTAGGAATCTTGGGGGAGGGAGAAGTCTTGTTTTCTTGGCTGGAAAAAGAAATTGCAGGAGGACATGAAAATAAAAAATGGGAAGTAGAAATAAAATCAAAGCAATGCTGAGTTATTTCAGTGTTGAAATAAAGTTTGGCTCAACTTTAGGGTGAAGGTTCAGTTCTGATTGTACCTAGAGTAGTTTTCTTTCTTTAAATTGTCTAGTGCCCTTACACAGTTAGTCATTGATACGCAAAGAAACTTGGTGTTTCCACTTTATTTTAATACTGTTTATGAGACTTTGGGATTCCTTGCTTTTCCAGATCTACAGACATGAATCATGTGGCAGGGAAGGGGAAGAATTTTAAATGTTTACTGAACAGAAAGCTTCATACACAGACTTCTGCTAATTTTTGTTTTGTTTAGTGCAGGTGCTAAAAGGTTAATAGTTACCCTATCACATCTATTGTATCAAGAGATTCTTTTCTAACCTAAAGCAATGTTAATTTCCATTTAAGGAAGAATGTCTGCAGGAGCCAGTGGTATTTACTAACTGCGCCTGTAAAAACATTCCTTTTCACCCTCAGATGCTCACTCAGCCTTCTGTTTTCCAAGCGACATTATTACAGGCTTCAGCTTGTAGTCTGAGAAATTAAAAGCATGTTTTAATAACGTGAACAGCAGAATCCTCATTCCTGACTCCTCCTTGGATACTTCACTTGGTTTCCTCCAGTTTGGACTGGACTATAAGTGTAGCAATGGGTGGCAAATTTGTTATTCTTGTGTGTGTGTGTGTCCTCCTGTTAACAACATATGGATCCCTACTGTAGCATTGATTTGTATTTGAAAGGGGCTTTTTTTTTGCCAGTAAGATTCTTTAAATCAAAAGAAAAATGTCTGGTTTTAACTACCATTTGGCTGTGGTAGGTAATTATATGAGATGAATTGACTGGAATCCCATTTTTAGTGTTGTCAACTCATATGACTTTGTCTCCGTGTCCTCTTTGGTTGCAGTGACAGGATGTCCGGGTGCGCACAGCAATGGCTCAGGGCCTGCTCCATGGTAACAGAGTGAATGCTTCTACCCTGTGGTACCTACAGGATGCATATAATTGTTTACCTTTCTTTCACTGAGGAATGGTAAAGCTTGAATTACCTTGTGTTTACTCTAGAGAAAACAGAGTAATTCTAGTTTATTCTAGAGAAAAAAAATGCATATCAACAGTTACCATGGCAAACATGATGCATGTTAGTTTTGAATCAGTCTTAACCTTAAACTCAAACTTTCATTATGCTCAGCAGAAGTGTGGGGGAAGGGGTGTAGCCCTTCTGTTCTGTGCCTCAGCAAGGGAGACCCTTGTCAGTACCTTGGGTCTGGAGCACAGAGCAAATTCATGTCACCTGGTAGCGAAGTCTCCCAGTTACTGGAAATGGGCAGATTTCTGAGTATTTCAGAAGAGAGGACTTTACCCAGTATTCCTGTTTTGCAGCTGAGAAATGCGTGTTGCAGTTGGTGTTACGAATCAAGATAATGAATGCTTTATAAGCRGAAATCTCAATAATTCGCTTGAGCTGTCTGGTCTAAAAAGGTAGATGGGGTGACATACAAATAATTGATTGCTGAAGACCTGTCCAAGACTTACACTATATTGTATGCAAGTAACTCTATAGCTAAAAAACTCCCAAAACTTTACCAGTCACTTCACAATTAAAACAGTAACAGGAAATTGCCTTGTCTGTATAAACTCTATCTGCTCTTGTGAATAAAAGCCTTTATTTATTCAGTATTTTCCCTACTATATTTGTTCATGCTCTGATCTGGTTCGATTTCCTGTAGAAATAGCATTGCTCTTTCATGCAATGAGTTAGAGTAGTGTAAGGTTCTGGTGAGTGCAGTTGTTTTGAACCATGTGACATGACACATTGCTCCCATTATGATCCTGTGCTATGATTGCCTCACACCTGGATGGATTTTTGTGTTTCGTGTCTATGCATGTTGTTCTCTGTTCTGAGGTCACCATATTTAAATGCTACTTTTGTGCTAAGGTTCTTGAACTTGTGTACTGGTACTCCTCTGTGGACTTAATGTGCACATGAAATAACTCTTTGGTACTGAAGTCTTGTTTATCTGCATATTGCCACCTAAAGTCCTAATTTTTCTTACCTACTGGAAGGTCTGTCTTAGACCTGGTAATCAATACGAAAATTGTTGGGTGCGTGCTTCACGGGAAATGAGGCAGCCCACTCTCACAGTGACAGAAAGATCACAAAAAGTAAGTACCTTGCATAGATTTGCTTCTCAGACTGATTGAAACAGATGAGTCCTTTGCTTGCTTATTTTTGCTGCTGTAATATCTGTTTACTTGAGTAGCTCCCTCTCACCAGGCATCAGCTACATGTTCTTCTTTCTGTGAGCCTTTCCCACAGCACTTTCTGTCTCCCACGCTTTTTGCTCCTCACTCCTAAGTCAATACCATAGTTCCCTTAGTTCCTCACATTGCTTTTGAATGGGAAGAGTCAAACACCTGCTGAGCTGGCTCAGGGCTTTATACAGCACTGATTGCTTAGGTGGAAGGGTAACTGCCTGTTTTGTCTAGTCCTTGAATTGCTGTGGCAACTAATCTGCATATTTCACTTTTAGCAAACTTGAATTAACCCCCTCATGCTTTCACTGCTTTTATATCTTTGAGATTTTATGATTAAATATTAATTACTGTCTGGAACATAACACACAGCCCTCAGCAGTAGTGACTTCAGTAGGATGTGAGTACAAAAGAACTGTGATTTCTGAGCTGACTTTCCATAGGAAGCAAGGGTACAARTGGAGGGAACAGAAGACTCTTAGGCTGTTAGCATGCGAGATTGGACTGGATTGGACTGGACTGGATTTCCATCAAGATCCTTGGATATTCATATATTAAAAAAATGTTGGCATTGCCCCTGAGAAAGAGGACTTCCCTGCAAATACAGTGCTAAAGAGTGATTTTGGAAATCTAGGTTGGGAAACAGCTTTGCAGAATTGTCACTAGGATTAGTTTATAAGGTGTTCTACCAGAGAAATAGTTACAATGTTGATTGCAGCAACAACTTTAACATTTCTCTTAGGAGGCTTCAGTACCACAGATGCACTTTGTCTGCATGCACAGTTTCAGTCAGTGCTGTCTATTCCTGACAACAGTGCTGAACCCATCAAAAGTGTTTATTTGGTGTATTGGAAGTCAAATTCAAACTTTTTTTTTCATCCAGATAAGTGCCTATCCTGTTTGAAGTGCTTTTTTACTTCTCCCTTTTTGCCCCATGACTGAATGTAGAGTCCATCTCGGTCTGGTTAGAACACTTACTTCTGTTAGGGCTCAAAAGAAGTATCTGGGAGAGTAGAAAATCTGATTGCTATTTGTATAATTTTTCTGTAGATTCAGAAGATCTCACTCCTTAAAGAGAAGTGTAGTATAACTCTCAGAAAAGCATTGTGCTGAAGTTTTCTTACTCTCTTCGGGGTTGGTTTGGAGTCTATTGTCCTGGCTTGCCCGTGCTGAGTTGGTTTTCATCAGCCTTTTTGCCTTTGTTTAGTTTGACCAATCCCACACCCACTGTATGTAAACACTAAAGGAGATTCAGTGACTAGAATAAGAAAAATGACAACTAGCCCATTAGGTAAGAGAGCAGAATCCTATGAAGGTGCTGCATTAAAAAAATAATTAAATGCAACTTGATATTCAGACAGTGTAAATGGGTACAAACTACATTCTTCAGGGGATGGGATAGTTAGAAATACAGTTCCACTGATTAACCTGTTTGGTCTCCTTTTAGAACATTCTTCAAGTGCTGATCTCATCTTTATTTCTCTTCAGAAGCACCACAGATATGCTAGGGAAGAAAACATYCTTCTGTGTTACATGGTCTCATTAAAAGGAATAATTCTGTTTTGAAAATAGTGTGCTAATCATCTGCGAGATATTTTTCTCTCCCTGTTTCTGTGGCTTTGAAGAGAAGGGTGCTCATTCTGTACGGTCTAAGTAACAATAATCTCTCTTTTGGAGCATTGTTTCTGTGTTGTCAAGTTTTGTCAGAAATACATGGCAGTGCAAGTCAAAATTATGGTGTTTACAGACATTTTTACTCCATTATCTGTTGAGTGGCTTTTATTCAGCCATTGTTTACATGCCCTCTAATACCACCATCTCCTAGAATCTTACCTAATACAGGAGCAAGTTTAATAGGAAAAACAGTGTAGGCAGGCATCAAGTGTGTAAACTATCACTTGTTTTCTATACATCCAGGACAAATACTCTTTTCTTCCTTAGCAGTCTGTGATCTTTGTTTCCTAACATCTGTGACATGGTGCAAACTGAAAAATGTTTCTTCTGTGAACAGTGCAAATATTTCAGAGAGATCTCTCTTTTCCCCCCTGGCTGAACCAGGAAAACTTTGTTTTACTTTTCTTCTGCTCAGCCCCTGGTTTGTCATCTTTGTTTCAGATGAGATGCATCATTTCAGAATGTTAATTAGGAGGTTAATGAGACTTATTTGGTGACTGACTCCCCTTCTCTGTGCGTGTGATTTTTGGGAACATTTCTGTAACTTTCAGATTCATATGGTCAGTGTTATTAGTAATTTCTGTGTACAGAATGTAGTCTTTATTAACTCTGTACTAGAAGTCAGCCTTCAGCAGAGAAGGGAAAAGACATGTTGTTAGTAGCAAAATAGAATTAAAGAGCAGTGTGCGAAATTTGCATGAGGAGTAGGATGTTTAATTTCACTCTTTTAGCACATAGAGATGTCCTAAGTAAGAACCCTATAGTTCTGGAAGCCCGGTAGCTTGGAATTCCCTGTGGATCATATCAACACCATTAGGAGGGTTTGGCTGCTTTTTACTTAGACCCTTTATTTGATGTAGATTTGCATTTTCTTTTTAAGAGCATGGAATTGGTACTTCTGGTTTAATCATTATTATATTCAAATAAGAATATCCCCATGGACAGGTGTAAGATGTCATTGTATAAGGCTCCTCAGTCAGTGTTGCTGCTTTGTACTTCTGTTCTGAGGTGTTGGTGAGTCAGAAGGGCTCAATAATGCTAGCCATAAGTTCAGCGTTAAATAGTTTGGTGCTTAATTCTGATAGCTTGCCAATCCATAATTTTTATTGTGCCTTTCTCTTTTATAAAAAGATTTCAGTAATGCTAGATAGCTTGTCTTTTGCAAGACAAGTTTTCTTGTATTCCTGGAATTTTACTCTGTGACTTTAACATTGCAGACTAAGTAGTTAAATTAAGCGTATCTACCAATCATTCTTGACAAGCCTTGTGGTAAAGGATTTTTAGGCGATTAGTTTAAGTTAAACATTTGACTTTGGAACTCATTCTTGTGGTATGTTTGAAAACACTGGTGACCAAACAGTGTATTTTGATGAATAACAAACTGCAAACATTGCTGCTTTTTGTTATTATAATGAGGGATAATTGACATTCTGGTGTCGATGGAGTTGATGTTTTACATAAAGCTTTAAAAGAATTCAAAATACTTTGTTATTTTGCTCTTAATACAGACAAATACATTGGATTTTTTTTTCCAGAAACATTTCTAAGAGGATTTTAAGACTTTAAATTGTATTTGTTCTGGAATATAATTGAGTGTACAAAGTGGGCACTTACAAATTCTTATTATGGGTGAGAAAAGGGGAGAGTTCAAAAAAATATAAATGTGACTTACAAGGAGTGCTGTGAATTCTGTTGAGCGAGATGTGCCTTTCACTGATCTCTAATGATGCTAGTCTCTTTAGATTGCTTTGTTGGCAGCATGGTCAAGGATGAGCGAATCTTATGGCTGCAGTCAGCTGTGCTCGGGCCCACCTGCTGGGCACTGACCCATTGCTGTTGTCGGGTCTCTTTTGATCTCAGATGCCAAAGATTCGTGCCTTTACTCTTCTTCAATGTTAAAAATCCATGCTTGTGATTATACTAATTGTGGATATTGAACTGCTCCAGTAGAGACTTAGACTTTCACAAGTGCACAAAAATCAAGCATATAATGTGTTGGAGTTCAGGATCTTTTTCTGGACTTCCTTAATGTGAGGATTGAAGTCTTAAAAAAATAAAATCTTTTACTGTGTAATCCATAAAACTTTGTAGGTTTTAGATAGTTCCTAGGAATAGCATGAGCTCTTTTCACCTCTGTGGGAACAGTTTTCAACTTGTAAAAAAAAACCCACTTCAGAACGTGAAATGTGGTGAAAGGCTTGCATAGTGAAAAAGATGCAATTTTTCCAATTATACTGTCATTCTGATAAAAGATTTTATTACTCTAATCCTGTTTTACTTAAATATTTTGGGTGCTGTCTGGACATTGTAAAAAAAGTGCAGTATATAATTAAACATTCGTTAAATAATAATATTAATAATTCATATACAAATATTAAAATTAGTGTTTCAGAGTGGAAAAGTTATATAATGTTAAACCGTAGATGTTTGGGATTTTTGTTTGGTTTTGATGGGTGTTTTGGGAGGTGGATGACAGAAGGTTTGATAGTATGCAAAGGGGCAGGAAGATGGTATTCAGTTTGTACCAAAGTTGTGCATAGTAAAGCAAGGAAGCATTTAGTTTTCAGTGCTGCAGCAATAAGAGTGATGATAGAGAAATTATGTGTGAAATAGTTGTCTTTTATTTGCAGTAAATTTTCCAGGTTTTTCTGAATGCTCAGCCAGGGGAAAGATAATTTTGAATCTCAAAAAGTATGTTGCAGTAGTTAATTGTCTAGGTAAGTTTTTTCCAGAGTTAAAAGCAATTCTTATATCTTGTCTTATATTTATACCATGGAAGCTTTTAGAAAATATTTACATTTAATAGAAACCCTTGTGGTTTTATGTGTTGAGATGAAGTTGTGATAGTGCACTTAGAACTTTATCTAAGCATGGGAAATATCCTTGTGGTAAAATTGATGTTTTAAAAATTGCCTTTTTTAACTGGTTGTAGTTGTTTTGAGGAAATTGGAAGAAGCCTAGATTTGTTTCCTCTCCTTGATTACTACCATGGTTAAGCTAAAAAAGCCCATCAAAATAACTGATGGTGCTTGTGATACAGAGTTTCTTTTTATTGCCCAATATGAAGCTGAACATGAGGTTTTACTGAGAGTACATCTCTGCTTGCACATCTTGCTGTACTGGTTAAATATGATATTATTGCAAGTGCTCATCATTTTCAAAAAGCTGATGTAGCACAACCATTCCTGGAGTTCTGTGAAATAAATAGTATGAATGGGCTTGTATCTGGTCCAGGCAAAATCAATTGAGCTAATTAAAACTGCTGAAACGAACCTGATTGACCTTTCATGAAATGAACTGGGCCACTCTTACTTATGTGCTCAGCCAGCAGAACTCCAAGGCAGAAGCAGGTTGGTGCAGGAAGGGGGTTGTGAATGGGCACATTTTGATTCAGCACAATTTCTTGTGGTGAGAGCAGCTTGTGCGTGCTCATAAACTGATCATCTGCACATAGGAATACTGCTTCTTTCCAGGAAAAAGAGTCCCTCCCCAACTTTTGCTTGTTCTTAGCAATGCACAAATATTTATAGGAAGCAAACCAGTGAATCATTAGAATGCTCTTTGTACAATGTCTCTTTAAATTGGAGGCTGGTGGTGAGCTGGAATGTGGGGATATCTTTGTGGCTTTTTCTTTCATCAGTCTAATTTTTTTTAAAGCATCTTATTCTGCTTGTATTTTCCATACTAGAGATTTACAAAAAATGTTTATACTACAGCTTCAAACATTTACTGAAATGCTAGAAAACCTAAAGAATTTCTGTGGATTCCTTATATTAAGATCAGATGTGGGAATGTCACATTGAATATCTGCTGTACAAAACTCATATGATTTCAATGGAAAATAAGAATCTGAAATGGTAAGTACCTAGCAGCAAAATAAAAAAGCAGAAAAAAAGGGAACAGACAGAGAGAATTTTATAAAGGGTCAGAATTACACCTTGGTGGTTACAAGTCCATTTCTCTGCTGTGCTAAGAGAGAAAGTAATTGCTGCACTTACATACTTTTCAATGATGTGAAACTGTATTTTACAGCAAGTGCAGTACTTGAGAGAGCCTGCAACATGAGCAACACAGTAATGCAGTTTACTGAAATGTCTTGGGAGGTGAGGCAGTTTTAGCTGCAGGGCAGTTTGTAAAAACTTAGTTTTTAAAGTGTGTAACAACACTTTAGACATTTCTATTTTTTCAATAATAACAGTGTATTAACTGAAATGTGGTTTTATTGATTATTATTACTCTAAAAGTTAGCTTTGAACATAAATAGCAATAATACTAGCAATCAATAACTGAAGATGAAGTGCATAAGTAGGATATTTTCAATAAGAAAGCTTATTTTATCATGAGTCAAAACAAATGGATTTCCTTATTAAGGCTAGTGGTTATTGAAGCAGAACTTAATAAATTAGTAAAATGCAGTAAAAGGTTTAAATTATGTAGTCGTTACCATGTTGGCTTGTGCTCAGCCTGCATTTTGTAAACATTGTGTAAATTGGTGTGTCTACAAGTTTGGAAGTGGAACATAAACTTTGTGCTTGGGAAACCACAGAAAGCCTCCTACAGTGACTGGGAATCTGCTTTAGGGCACAAAGGCACTGGCAGCCCTAGCCAAATATGCCATGTCACCTGGAAAGGTTTTGAGAAGCATGTATCTGAAAGAGAGAACTTGTGGAGAAAGGTGCACTTGTCTTCTTAGTCACTACTAGGACTTTTTTCCTACAATATGATATTTGAGTTTCATTTTTTTCATTAAAGAGTGTTGTTCCTTGAAAATGAAGAGTTGTTGTGAGGTGTGTAGAGATTAYTAGTCTCTTCTGTCTTGAGTCAGATTCTCTTGGCTTTTCTAGAGGCTGCTTTCCCAAACTAATTTCAAACAAACTCTTTCCTTTGTGTTTATCTGGGATCTCCATTCTCTGTCATGACAGCTTGGAAACCAGAAGAACAATCTGAAAGTTTTCCTGTTTCAGTAACACAGTATCATTCTTCCTCTGCATTACATTAGTTATAATTTGTATGATACCTTCAGTGAGACTTGCCATTCTTTCTGATCAAGACTGGCTTTCTAAGAGCTGAAGATCATTCCATTTCTTGTTGCAGTGTGGTTTGATTATTTCTTATTGTGTCATTTCATAAAGGATTAATACAATAATGGTGTAAGTTAGGACCTAAGTTTATGTTATCAAAATTTTTAATTTTTACAGTTTATAAAAGGTTGAGGATTTAAAGATAATTTCCTAGAATGTGTCATGACAGTGTTTCTTAAAGGCTTTGCTTTAAATGGATGCAAAAGAATTAATATTTGTAATGATTTTATTAGAAAAGACTCATTGAAAGTGTTTTTGAATGTGTAATGATTCAGACATAATAATTTTCTAAGGATGCCTTTCCTAGTGATAGGAGCAGGTTTGCATCAGTTGCATTGAAAGGTTGGTTAGAAGTAGACTGGTGAAATTGCATTAGTGTTGCTGTCATGAGCGCTGCTGTGGAGAGTTTAAATGGCTTTTGTTCAAGTTCACTTGTGGAAGCCTAGCCCTCTCTTGTTTGTCAGTTTTTCTAGCACTTGTATCACTGTAGTGTTTGCTTTGGAGGAGCTGGAGTTACTTTTTGATATACTGGAGCTATTTTCAGCTAGCAAATAACATTGGTTTTATTTTTCAACATTCTGTATTCCAGCATTCTCATTATATGCTTTTGACTAGTTTTGTGTCCTTTGGATAAGATGATGACAGAGACTGTCCATATCTGAGCTTCAGAATAGTGAGGATGTTTGCTTTTTGTGCATTAGAAATTTCAACTGAAATAATTTGACATTCATCTTTGTTTTCTCCTAGTCCTGTTCTGTTTCTCAAGGTACTCTAATCTAGAAGCTTTTTCTGATGTCTTAAACTGATTAGTTCCACCTGTTTCTGTAACAAGGTTTCACAGACCTATTGTTCTAATGTGGAGTGTGGGCAAACAGCTTATGATATTATGGTCAGATTTTTTTTATTATYATTTTTAGCTTTGTCTGCTTTAAGTTGGTCTTCTAACCATAAGTTTGTGTACATTAAATTAATAAACTCACCTAGACATAGCTGATATAGCCCAAAGCTAATTGAGTCATCATATTTCTACCCTGGCCTTAAAGTGGCTTTGAGCTAGAACAGAAGCAGTAATGCTGATTATTCATTTTTTTTATTTACTTGCCTGCTTGCTTTTCCTGTGTTGTCCTACAGCAGTCAGCGCTTTAGAAACGTAATCATTTCAAAGCAAGTATTTCAGCAAATCTAGTATGAAGCATTTTGTTGAAAAGTTACAATGTTATATATGAGTGTTAACTGTTAGTAATTAAGGACTGTCCAAGTAATTTAAAAATTACTGATTTTCAGTGGTAAATTTTCAAAGACAAAATGAAAACCAAGGAGAGCAAAATTAAGATGGATGCTTGAGACTGACACTTTAACCTCAGCAGATGCCCACTGTGTCAGAAAAGATCAGCTGTTGAGTGAAGAGTACAATTAGTTGGTTTTTTTTTTTGGTTTTTTTTTTTTTTCTGGACTTCCTCAAAATCTTTTATGTGTAAATGTAAGAAAATTTTATATGGCAAACAGGGTTGTAGAATTATTCAAATGGAAGGAACCGGTATAGTCTGAGCTCCTGATCACAGCAGGATTAACACTGAACTCGCACATCATTGTCTAAACCTTTGTCAAATTGAAACTTGTTTAGATTATTTCTTACTTTTGTGGTAAAGAAAAAGCAGTTATTTGGAAAGAAAAGCATTTAAACATTTAATTAAACTTCTCTGAAATATGAAATGAACATTTGAAAATACTAGCTGATGCATAAATTTTGTGAAAAATGGGACGCATCTGAAATAACTCACGAAGACTATAACTGATCAGTGAGTGTTCTTTGTTTTAGAGCCTTGATGAGTACGAAGATGATGAAGCAGGGCAGAAAGAACGAAAGAAAGAGGATGCTATTACCCAACAGAATACGATACAAAATGAGAGTTCCAGTGCAGATACCTCTGGCTCATACTTACTCCAGGTGAGATCTTAACATTGTTCATTTTGGTATTTTACTCAGATTTAAAAATCATACTGACATCTTCCTTGTATTTCTTAACAATAGATTATACTCTACATGAAAAAACGCTAAAGTTCACACATTACTGGAAAYGGAGTGTGAGGTTCCAGTCCTTAAACTTAACACTACTGAGACAAAGATTCTGACAACCAAATCTTCTTTTTCTTTAGAGGCATTGAAGGTGACAGTTTTGATGTTCATCATAGAACTTACTCTTTAGTGAGGGGAAGAGAAACTGGGAGATTCAAGTCAAAAATACTGACAGGTTTAGAATATTCAGTTATTTGGAGATAGACTTTAAAGTCAGGTCATGTTTTCCTTGTTTATTTTGTCCATTGACATCTAATTACTGATTCCGAGATTGAAACCAACATATAAATTCATGGGGAAAACACCCCTTGGCTCTGTGAAACCATTTCTCCCTTTTTATTGCTCTCCAGTCACCTGACTACACTTCTTCCTGCGGTCCCCTCCCACTGCCCTAAAAACATGACCTATTCTGGCCATGATACCTCTCCTTCGTGCTATACTACCTGTGGCAAATGTTCTGTCTCTTTTCCTGAGTGCCCTAAGTCTCTTTATCCAGTCTTGTTTCTCCTTCTTACCTCACAGCATGTACAAGCTGAGGCCATCCAGCTCTGCCTGTTGACTCCAACAGAGGCAACATCACATGCACAGGGAGAAGAACATGCAAACAAACCAAGCACATGGTTGGTTTGTTTTCAAAGCACCCCTAACTAGAGGGGGCTGGGTTTGATGGATCTGGATGTACTTTCCTTCTAAAATTTTCCCCAGTCTTTCATATGCTTATGGATGCTTTTAACAATGAGAAGAGCGCATAGTAGAAAAATCTACAGCTTAATGACCTGGAATGTCAAGATCATTATCCTTTTGTTAAAGTTGAATCTGTAATTTTCCATTTGTTTTTGTATGAGTTCAGCAAGATGTCCCAGTGGAAGACATGGGGAGCAACTACTTCCTTTGTATGTGACTGAGATGTCAATTCTCTGAGTSCTGCAGAGAGAGGCTGCTTCTCTTGGATGACTGTTCCATGGGCTAAAGAATTCTATTTTACTTGGTTGTTCCTCATGCAGGCATTGCTCAGTTATGTTCTGTACTTTCCAGTTTGACTCTATTTTGTTTACTACCTGGAAACAGAACCAATGAAACATTCAGTACAGCATGCAGTCATAGAATGGTTTAGTGGTGAGGTTTGTTCTCTCTTTCTTTCCTAAGAATTCCTCATATCTGTCTGCCTCCTGAGCACTGAATTTGCTGTTTATGTCATGTATGCCTAATCTAACTTAACATTTTGGAGTCATCTGTGAGTGAGAATAACAAGCTCAGAGGCCAATGCCTGTGTAAATTTAGAAACCTTTACCTTTTGCTTCTCTTATATACACTCTGCTTATGTACATTAAGTTTAATCTCCTGTTTCACCTCCCAGCTGCTCCCAGTAAAGGAGTCCTGCGTGTTTTTGCAGTTGATCTGTATCTTTTCTGTTCTGAGTAGCATCTGTGGACATCTCCCCAAATGCATTGAAAAGCACAGGTTCCAGCATAGGTTCCTGTAACCCTGTTCTGGTTATTCATTCCCCTGTGAAAGCTGACCACTGGGGTCCACCATTATTTCTTGCCTTTTCACCAGTGCTTTGGTTACAGAAGGACGTTTGCTTTTGTTTTAAGAGGAGATTAATTTCTTTAAGAGACTTTGGGGAGTGTCTTTGAAATGCACTATGCAGTCAATCTTAATTTCTGTCCCGGACATGTTTTTATAACTTGATCAAGCTGTATTAGATTAGTGAAGTGCAACTGTTCTAAAAATGCCCTGGTGACTCTTCCACATGGTATCATATTTACTCACTTATTCCCTAATTGTTCTAGACTTACTAGCAAAACTTTATCCAGTTTAAATATTGAATTTATTAAGCTATAGTTCTCTGTTTGTTTTAGAATCTTCTTGAGGATGATATTTCTGTTTCCCTGTGGTATTAGGGCAGTTTTAAATGAGAAGTTACATTTGATCTCACGTAGTTTAGCTGTTACATTTTTTGGTAACATCAGTAGTTTCTTCAGAGCTCAAGGAGTAAATAACTGCCTCATTCTGACAGGTAACGTTTTAAAATTTATTTGATTAATTGCTTTTCACACTCCAACAGTGCTTCTGCTGGGAATAGACCCTTCTCCTGATGGAGTGTTCTAATACGACACCCTTACCATTCTTTTCCCTGGTGAACACCAACAAAGATATTTCTGCAAACCAACTGTCCCCTCTGAGTATGCTTTATATAACTGGATCTGTTGGCTTTGCAGATTTGTCAGGATTCATCATTCTGAAAAGTTTCTCTGCTTTTTTCCAAGTTGTTTGTTAGACTATTTCTTAGAGTGTTCATTCTGTTTTCACCTCTTCAGCAGATACTCCAAAAGTTGTCATTTTTAGTTTCCCCTGCTAGTATTGTTGTATAATGCTTTGGCTGCATTCCCATGCCCTTGTTTTTTCATCCCTATTTTCTATTCTTCTTGACCAGCAGTCTCAGTTTTTATTTACCGGACTGTCTGTGTTGATTGTATCCTGCCTGTTTCCAAGTTTGTCACCTCTGTATTCCAAGGCACTACTTCTTTGTTGACAGGGCACAGCAGGAGTGTCCTGTTACTGATAATACTGAAGGGAGTCTCAGGCCTTGCATCTGACAAAGGCCCAGGATGGCACATGTACAGAACAGATGGAACCTTAGGAACTTGTAGCTACTAAGACTTAATCAGTTTGTTACTCGCTCTGTCAACTCACTTTTTATTAGAAGACTTGGAACTTGCCCAATCTGAACAGAATTTGACAGCAGTGTTATTTCAGCTTTGATGACTTAGCTTCCTTTTGATTCGACCCTGGGTAAGACTAAGACTCTTTTTTAAAAGTACAGCTTACATTGTAGATGTAAGAATTCAATTTAAGCTGCCATTGACCAATATATATTTTAGTTCTATGTACCAAGCAGAATAGATAAATTTCTGTAGTTACAGCTGTTTTCCTCCACTTGTCYATTCTTATTATCATGTTATGAAATACGTGAATACATAAGCCTTGTGAGTATGGTAAACAAGGTGGTATTGACTTCATATTTGATGGGGAAATACGTTGCTGAATAAGGTTTTCTTTCCAGTCCTTAATCTGAATTTTCAGTTCCATTTTAATATTGTCAAAGGTTGCTGTTCTCATTTTCTTTGGCAAAATGTACGTTCTTTGAAAACTGTCTGAATTTGAAGTTCTTGATGCAAAGCATAGACATTCCAGGTTTGTTTAAGAATAGAGCTAAAAATATAGCAGACTTGAGTGTTTTCCCTGAAGCACAGCTACTTGGCTGAAATCACCTTCTGAATTATTTTATATGGGCAATATGGAAGATGGTAGGTCTGGCAGTGTTTAAAGCACTGAGAAACTATTACAATCAAACCTGTTATTTAACTTTAGCAAAAGATAGTGTGGACAGCCRCACCTCACCACGTGAAACAACATTAAATCCACTCCCAGACACAAGTATTATGTCTGACTCTGACTTTCTTGCTTGATTTTCCTCCTATTTTTAATGCTGCACTTCAGTTGTTCTAATCTTGTGAGTTACTGTGCTGTGGACTACTCCAGTAATGTGTGTGGGGATGCAAACTGAGAGTGAGAGTTCATATACCAGTAACTGGTACTTAGAACTCTTAAAATGAGCTAAAAATCTGCAATGCTAAGGACAAGCATGGTTAAAGCTACTACTTAAAAGTTGCTAAAGTTTCTGCTTTAACTAGAAGTCTTCAGAGTCTGGTAATTATAGAAATCTAGCTCTTGTTTAGCAGAGATGGCAAATTTGAAAATAGTGCAAAACTATTTGATGACAATGTTTTTTTGCAGGTGGTAGAAGTGATATGTTCAAAGTAGCAAATGTCTCTTAATTGAAAATGACATTAGTATTTTTGTGCTATAAGGAAAGCTGGAAAAAACAATTGCTTTAACAATGATTTATTTTTAAGTCTTTTAGAAGACTTGCTGACTTCCAGAATGTGGAAAAAATGTTACTACTAGCTAACACTCAATAAAACACTGCCAAAACCACTATATGCAAGGGCTTTGTATCAAAGCATTCAGGTTTGCTGATACTATGGTCATGTGCCTCTTTGAATTTGGTTGTTTGTGCATCTGGTCTCTTAAAATATTCCCCAAATATGTGCCCTTTTTCATGTAGTCCTGTTGCAGTAGGGTTAACATAACCTCTTTGGCATTACGAAAGTGATATCTGAGCATGGTAGCATGTTGTGATGTCTGTATGTCACTTTATGGTATTCTTAGAAAATTGGGAGAACAAACTAGGAAGCTGAGAAGATTAATTCAAAGATAATATGAAGCTTGACGGTGGGAGACTCATGTAGGTCCTCCATGTGTTAAAATCTTCAAATTACAATTTGCTGTTTTTCTGGCAGCTATGCTATAATAATACACAAGTATCATTCTCAGTACCTTGGAAAGAGTTTGAAATCCTTTGCTTTATGTTATATTTGATTCTTTTCTGCTTGTGTTTTATTTCAAATGTTGCAGTGTCTGTGATTTCTAGTTGTGCTGTGCACTGAATGACTACATTGCAAAAAATGTATCAGCTGTGAATAATTGACATTTACAATATAGGAGTTGAGTAAATATGTATTGTAAAAAGCATTAAGAGACAAAAAGGTATTAGAGATCTTCAAAATTATTTTTGCCACTGGCTATGAGGTTGGGGTTTATTGTGTTCTAGATACGTGTTTTTCTCCTCGCTGAGGACAAAATGGGTCTTGCTAGATGAGCTGAATCCTTTCCTCTCTCTGGAGAACTTGAACCAAGCATGTCAGGATGATTTTAGGTACTACCATAACATGGTAATAGAAATCAGTTAGACTGAGACATACTGATTTTTGTGCCTGTTGGCATGGAAAGAGGAAATTTTGAGCCACATAGATAATGAAGTACAACCTTTGTGAAATAACACTCTGAATCCTTCAAGTGAAAGGTAATGATTTATAAATACTAGAATGATTTGGAGTACCTTACTGTAGAAAGGGAATTATGGTCTTTATTATTGTCACACAGAGGCAACATTTGTCCACTGTATTTCTTAATTCCATATTAAGAAATTGAAGATTGTAACTATTACAGTTACCCATATCTTTTGTGTCTGCACTGATTGCCAAAGGTCTCTCTGCAGTCATCTGGTAGAAACTTGCTTTGGTATTTCTAGTGTTGGTATGAAACTGGTAGGGGAATTTTGCCTCTCAGGCATTATGAATCCTGGGACCCCAGTATGAGACAGGACTCACTCTTTTTTTTTAAGCTCTGACCACTGTTTTGCTGTATCTAATTCTATATTATGTATTGCTGCAAAGCCCAGGGCCTCATTCAAGACCTTTGCACTTTGTTTGGAAATTGCAATCATTTTGTTCCAACCATTAATTTGTTTTGTATATACAATTGTAATGCAATTACAATTGCAGTCTCCCTGTATTGCTCTTAGAATGTACATGAACAAGAAATTGAAGAAATTAAGATGTTGAATCTTACAAAATTATTTTATACAAGATACAGCTTTGTGAGAGACATTTTAGACAGACATCAACACTGAATTGCAGTCACCAACACAGAATGGATTTGCTAGGCAAAAGATGTCAATTCATTTGTAGCACTTAACCTTGTTAGACTGTAAGTTGTATTATATTCTTGCAGTAAGTACAAATTATTTGCATTAGCAGGCAGACTAAAGCTTGATCCTAGTGCTGAATTCCTGTGGAGCTGTTAATCCAAGACAATAAAAGGCAAAGCTGCCCTAGTTTTCAGCTCACAGCACTGACTTACGTACACAATGGTATTGCCGTGTCTTGGATTGCTCTCCCTCCTCTCTGTAGCAGCAATGCAGGTTTTTGTTCTTTCCAGGAGATTAGCTTTTGATAGATGCTTGGATAATCATTCAATTTAGTATAGAAATTACCCAGTACCTTTGAATGAATCCTTGTTGATTGGAGGTGAGGATAGGATGAAATGTCTACATAATCAGCATTAATGGTACAATTATGTAATTGTGTCACAGTAGGTTGGGTTCATTGTAGTAACTTCGGTATTGAATAGGTTAGGTGTCTGGTGAAGTCATATGAACTTGATTTATTAACATGACCCTTTCATTATGTCTTGTGCATTTAGTTGTCATTCAAAAGCCTTTAAAAACTGAAGGAAGACCACATCTGATCTTTTTTAAACCTTTTGTTCTAAAAAATTTAATATTTCAATACAACATCGCAGACACTAAAAGGAACGTGGTCCAAGGATTTTTCCACAGAAGTATGGTTCTGTTTGCTTAAATACTGTTCTTTTCTTTAAAAGTGATCTGACACATTGAATTTTTTGGAAGCAATGATATATGTCAGTGTTACAAAACTGTAAATGTTTAATAGAGGCACCTTATAAGTTTTGCTGAAAGCAGTAAATAAAGGTAAGAAATAAAATTCCCTTGTGTGGGAATTAGCTGTGTGGCAGACTGCAAGAAATGCAGGGATCTGAATTTGTTATGTCCATCTCCTTTCAGAAAGACATTTGAAAATCTTCTTGACAGAAGCTTCCCTAGAGTATTGTACTTGAATCTTGTGGCAAGGATACACTGCCAAATTACCCAGTCAACTCAAGCTGCACTTTTTGCCTTTTGCCTTTTCTGGCTTTTGTTTTTGTACAGCAGTGTAATGTCACACAMCACCATTTAACAATTACTGTTACTATCCAAAGGATGTGGTAATAATGTTCATGTCTAGTCATACATGACCACAGCTTTTCTGAGGTGTCTGGCATCTAGGTGTCATGTATTGCAAAGAAGAACTGTGTGCATGCATTCAAGAGTAATAATTCATCTTTTTTAAGTATACTGCTGTGATGTTGTTTGGTTAATTTCCATCCAGACAATGCGATTTTGCTACAGTAGGTGTGCCCAAATGTATTGAACGTGTTTTCTTTTCAGCACTACATTTCTTTAGGTGGTAGGCCAGGAATTAGTGTGATTATAATACTGCTATTGTTTTAAAAAGTAAGGAAGTACATGTGAWTAAAATACAGAAATATGTAAATTAGCGTGATGTATGTTTGAGTTAGTGAAGTCCTAAGTAATTCTGCCAAATCAGGTTATATGACTAATATTTGAGAGTTGAATGCCGGATAATATTCATCTTGGGTTTTCTGTTTGCAGGTTTGGCATGTGATGCACTTTACAGAGATGATGTGAGAGCAGTTGTTAGTATACACAAAGCACTTAAGCAATAATAGTGCAGTAGAAAGACTCATGAGTAAATCTGACTATGTCTAGAAGTGTTTGCATGAAAATTAGTTAAAAAGTATTCAAATTGAATGTTGTTGAAGTATTAAAAGATCACTAATTTTTTTGATGGATTTGCACCATAAGTCAGTTTTGTGTGTCTGCAGTATTTTTAAAGTGACATTAGTTGGAGGGAATTTGCTGCCCTGTACAGATCATGACATGAACCAGGTGCTTCAGTTATCGTCTGCCATGGTTGCTATAGCTTGGGAGACCTGGATGATTCCTGTGAAGTAAACAGGAACACATGAATTTCACGTTTTCATGGTCACTCATGATCAGGCAATCACTCAAGTACTTTATGGCAATATGGGCCTATATTCAGAGCAGTTTGAGTATGTTACTAACAGTAATTAAAGCACATGTCCACTTAGTCAAGAGCTAGCAAATGCAAAATGTGAACATTAATCACTGAGTAGTGTTGTGTTCCACTTAAGAGATATTGTGGAAAAATACATCATGAAGTGATGTCAGGAAAGGCAGTATCATGACTTTGCATGAAAGTTGCATTTGTCTAGGACGGTCTGACTTGTTCTGAATTGGTTGACTTTTCAATCTTGATTTTCTTTAAATGCTTTTTTAATGTGTGTATTGTTGGAGACTGGAAAAGCCCTCACTCTATATAGTAATTTTTAACTTAGTTTCAAGGTAACTTCTGAGTTTAGGAGTAATTATGTTGCATGGTGTTCATGTCTGGTGTAAGTGGAGGCTTTACCCTGGATGATTTGTCTGAGATGACATTGCTAGTTTTAGTTACCTTGTATCGATTTGTGGTTTCAGTAGAACAGCAGCTTCAAAGCAGTGGAGTCTGGATTTCTCGTTGGTATGGGCTATGTCATAAGACAGTTGTAGCAGCGTACGTTTCTCCCAAACTCCTTTTGTTCTCCTGTCATGTGAGCAAATTTAGTATGTGTGTCTGTTGGTATAGTGCTGCTGATCCATGCATATTCCTTGGGTTTTACTGTCCAGAGGATACGCGCATGTTCAGCACATCTGTATTGCACGTGCACTATCCAATACTGTTTTTGGAAAGTGCTTTCAAGTGAAATCATGGTTCTTTTTGCCCCTAAGGAATCAGGAAGCTGAGGTGATGGTGGGAGGATGGTGGGGGTGGGAGAGACTGTTTCTCTGTCTCTGCATCCTTGCAGTCTGGTGTAATTAATGTGATGCCTCAGGAGGGAGGAGGAATCCCTGATTCGGAGTTGTTTGGTGGAGACAGTCTGTGTTTATGCTGTTGGAAAGTGGAAGATCTGGGTGTGAGCTCAACTGCTGCACTGCTGATAGAGCCTGTGGCTTAATTATTAGCCACATTTTCTGGCATGGTTTTGGTTCATGCTACCCTATGCCATACCTGGGGACTGTTAGAGGAATAGCGTACCAGAAGCCAGTTCTTTTATATACTATGACCATCTCAGCACCAGTTTTGGCTGCCTGTGTAGTGCTACAGGGACATTACCAGCTTTTGCTAGCTCAGAAACAACTGCATACCTTTAATCAACACAGTCTAGGTTTCCTGCTCTGAAAACACGGCTTTGATCTGTAGTTCAGCCCTTGTGTGATTTCAGATACTTCTGAGGGGAACCTACAGGTTGTTATTTATTAGGGATACCACATTGTCCTTCAGATAATTTTTCCAGCTCTGCTTTTTCTGTGAGTCACCTGAGATCTCATCAGGTTTTTTCAGCGTGATCTAATGAGCTTCTTCACAGCTTTTGTTCTGACTGCATAGTTGCTTGTCTTGAACTCTTTTTCTGACTCTTTAGTGCTGAATACTGGGTATAGAAATAGAGAGTAACGAATAAAAGAAAAGCTCAGATCAAATATTTTTGTGTGTGTTTTAGGTTTTGTTGTTTCTGGGAGCTGTTTTCTTTTGGAAGATGCTTGACTTACCTATTTGTTACTTGTGTTATGTTCAGGTATCTCTTTAATTATTTTCTCTCACCTAATGTCCTTAATAGATTTCTTCATAGGTATGAATGGATGATACTTATCTTTCTGTTAGAACTCTGATTGATTTCCTGGGTGTTCTTGCCATGTTACTCTGTGGCCCCCTGGCTCTGTGTAAACAGGCAGATGAGTCATAACTCCCTTGGCTTCACAGGAATGATATCTATCACTTGCATGCAGACATTTTAGCATATTAGTTCTTGTTTAAAGTCCTATTAATTGTATATTACTTAAAGGTACTAGATGAAGCTGTAAAAAATAATACTAAGGCTTGCATAAGTAAGTGGACTGAGTTGAGGATACAGAACTTTTCTCTGAYTGAAATACTTTTTTCTAGTCCAGTTTTTCTTTATTTTTTTTCAGTTGTTCCCTGCCATGCAACTCCTCTGCTGTTGGGGTTTAGCTCACTATAAAGGCTGATCACTATGTGGAAATATTTTCACTATTTCTTTAATTTTTTTCCCATGTTCTTGTCTCCTTTTTCTCTTTGAGCAATTTTTCCACCTGTAATTAATAATATGATTTTTATTTCTTTACAAGTTATAGGTAATAATTTTGAAACCTTTGGGACACTGTAAACATACAATAGTCTTAATTTAAAAATATGTCTTGTGTTTATCGATCAACATGAAAGCAATATGCTACAATTTAACAGGAGAATATACTATATAAAAATACTTTTATGTAAGCATGTAATATATGTAATATAAATGTAATGTGCCTTCCATGCATTCATGCTTTCTTAGCAGTTCTAGAAATAAAAGCTTATTTTTAGAATGTCTGCTTATGAAAGAGATTTATTGAGTGCGTAAAGAGTGTTTAAGGTCATCCCTAAAAGTCCACTTTTACATTGACTCTTGGAAATAGATGTAAAATCTTGACAGCTGGAAGAATAAGGGAAGGGGAAGGAGCCTGACGTCGTTTTGTATGTACAAGTATTCTGTTTAAGAAGAGATCTAGAAAATGTGCAGCTTCAAGAGGGGCAGGTTAGTTGAGTTGCCACTTGAACCTTATTGAAAGCACTTTTGAGGGCTTCTGGAATGAATATTTCTGCAGAAATAAAACGGAGGTGTTTATCCCCTCCTCAAAGGTGAAAGCATTCTCGTAAGTTGAATTTGTGTTGCATTTCCATGAAAAACATCTCTGGATATTTTCAAAGCGAAAACAAAGTTTAGAGGAACTGTCAACTCCCTCAAGGACAGAGAGGCCCTGTGGAGAGACCTTGACAAATTAGAGAATTGGCAATCACCAGCTGTATGAATTTTAACAAGGGCAAGTGCCAAATCCTGCTCCTGGGATGGTTGTGTGCATGGACTGGAGAGCAGGGAAGAGACCTGGGGGTCCTGGTCGATGACCAGACCAAGGGTCCTGGTCCTGGCCAGCAGTGCCCTGGCAGCCAGGAGGTACAACCCTGTCCTGGGGGGGCATCAGGCACAGCATCGCCAGCCGGGCAAGGGAGGGGATTGTCCTGCTCTGCTCTGACCTGGGGCAGCCTCACCTCAGTGCTGGGGGCAGCTTTGGGTGCTGCAAGATAAAACAGACATGAAGCCTTTAGAGAGCATCCAGAGGAGGGCAGCAAGGATGGTGAAGGGACTGGAGGGGAAGCTGTATGAAGAATGTTTGAGGTCTCTTGGTCTGTTCAGCCTGGAGGAGACAGAGGGAAGACCTCATTGCAGTCTTCAACATCCTCTGGATGGAGGACGGAGGTACAGGTGTCTTGATTCTTGTGACCAGTGACAAGAATTGAGGAAATGGCGTAAAGCTGAATCAGGGGAGGTTTAGGTTGGATATCAGGAAAAAAAACTCTTCACCTTGAGGGTGGTTGGGCATTGGAACAACTGGAACAACTTTCCCAGGGAAGTGGTCACAGCACCAAGCCTGACAGAGTAAAAGAAGCGCTCTCAATCAAGTGGTGTGATCCTTGGGGTATCCTATTTAGAGCGAGGAATTGGACTGGATGATCCTGATGGGTCCTTTCCAACTCAGCATATTCTGTGACTCTCTGATACAGGAATGGAAGGTAAATGGTATCTCTTGACTCCTGAGGAAAAAATTGCTTTGGGGGAATTTTGATGGGAGGGGAAGAAAGGTATTTCATCTGTCTTTTTGCTGCTTTTCACACTGGCAGTTATTCCTGGTTTGTATTAGGATCAGATTGCCTTTCAGTTGTTAAACATTCAGATGTTACCTCACTTTAAGAACTGAATGAAACCTTGTCTGCATTGCAGAAGATATATAACTGCCATTTCCAAACAAATCTCAGTGCAGGGTTGTACTGAATGTGGGAAGTACAACCTTCTGTGCAAGATGTGACTTAAGATGTGGAAGTTAACTTGATTTCTTGGGTGGAGATAGAATCTACCTTGATATGTAAAAAGGCAAGAAACCCCCAGCAGTAGACCTTCTTCCTCCATGTAGTGAAGTTGTATTTGCTCACATCTTGAAGAATGTACATGAAACTTTTTAGAAAGYCCATATTTGGATTACATATGAAAATTGTTTTGATGGCCTAACTTCAGACAAAATTTAACTTGYATGTTGCAGGAATATCATTGTGATAATTTGTACTAGTGTATAGTTAAATTTCAAAACAGTGAGCATATTCTTCATGTCAGGATATATAGATGATCAGCCCTACCAGCCTGATTTGATCCAGCGGATTTGCTTTAATTGTTTGCAAAACTTTTAAGTAGTGTTTCAGGGGATTCTAGTGAACCATTTCCATAGTCCAGCTGACTCCAGAGATTGTACTTGTTTAAAAACAATGTTTGTTAGTGCATTTTAACTAGCAAATTTGTAATAGTAGTGTTGGTTTAACATCTGGAAATTTTTGTCAGACACTTATAAACACAGACAGTTCTATTTATTTAAAACCCAATGACCAGCTTGTTTATGTAATCTCTCTGTTGGCCAGATTAAATACCAAGATGATCCAGGAGCAAAGAGGAGAGTTAGCCAGGTTCCTTGCATCCTAGCTTGATAGAAATTTAATTGGCAGTAAATGGTTTCATTAATTGAAATGGTCTCAGCTGCCTTTTCTGTCCTTACATATTCTCTTGTACAACAGGTGTGTGTATGCTAGTTGGTGCAGTGAATCAGATGAAGAACCTCATGTACAGTGAGCTTTGCCTTTTCCTTGGTTGTTTTTTTTTTGTTTGTTTGTTTGTTTTTTTTTAATGTAGATCACACCCTGTCCTGCATTAATACTGTCCACACAATCACTTTTGTAGACATGACAAAAAGGGAGCATGATCAGTTTTCTGGAGCAATGCTGAAGTATGTCAATCTACACTGTTTTTGAACATAATTGAATTTATTAGTGAAGTATATACTGTTAAAAGGTAATGCAAGCTGCCTGAGATTATGTGTGAGAAGTAATTTTAAAGCTGTGTTTGGAACACTGCATTGAAGCAAGTGTTTGATTTCAACCTTGGACAAAGAAATGATGTTGGTAGATGTATTTGACAGCAATATTTTTTCACCAGAATGAAAGAAACCATTAGCATTGTTATGGATTACTCCTTTACTTATTGTTTTTTCCATTCAGGGTTTGCACAGACTATAAAAAGAACTCCTGTTTTAAAGGGAGACATTCAAATAAACTGATCTCTGTATTGCTCTTGACAAATCATTCACTTTTATAGTAATAATTAGGTGTTTTAATGTGAGTTAAAACTCAGAGTTAAAAGATATTAAGGAACATAAGTCAGATTTGTAAATAAGTATTTATGTACAAGACTAATCATCTGCTTTTACATTAATTCTTTGTCAGAACAAGGATGTCCCTCCTTTTCTCCTTCTCTTTCTTCATATTCTGCCAACCTTTGGTTTTCCGATAGTGAAGGAGACAAGATCTTAAATAATAGGTGCTTGCATCATTTTAAGATCTTCTGAATAGTTTGAAATCTTAGATTAATTTTTGATTAATAGACACATAATGCTATTTACAGTGTGATTACATATATTCATGTTGCCAGCAACTTTTGTGCAGGAAGGCACAGAAAATAAATTTAATGAGATGAGAAGACAGGTAAATGATACATTTTCCTAGTGCTTATTTCATCACTTTAGAATGATTTATTTGTGTTTACATTAGAGATTTCAGAGTAATAAAAGTCATAATTTACCAACTCTGCAATATTAATTTGGTGTTTAGTGGAATTTTTTTTATGTACCACTTGTGCATTTTATAATTTTAGTTACAGAAATAAAATCTGCTAATACTTACTGTAGAAACATCTGTTACACAGTACTTGTTAATTGATTCAACGTTTTTTTGTTAGTTTTAACAGCTGTCATTTGTAGCTGATGAGAGTATTTGCCATGCACTTTGTCTGTGAGCAGTTGTTTGCTTTTCCAGCTTTTTCTGAAGGACAGGCTTTTCTGACTAGCCAAACTTTTAAAAGTGTCCTGTTGAATTAAATATACAAGTCTATGTATTTGCTTTACAGCTTATATTTTCATTTACTATGTGAATCTGTCTTAGCAAATATGAGGGTTTACAGTGTATTCATTGCATCCTTTTAGTGTCTAGAGTACAAAACAAGCATCTGATACGTAAATATTACTTTGTTCAGGTAATTGCTTCATTAGACTGCAATCTCGGGTGCAATTTCTCTCTTTCTTGTGCATTCTGCCTTCCACTATAAACAGAGGCTTATGTTCACCAGGAAGCATTTTCCTGAAAAAAAAAAGAAGCTGTTAAAATAAGAACTGAGGAAGATTAGAGCCCAGAGTTTCTCCTTCATTGTATCTGCAGGCAGTTAGGCAAAATTTAGTAACTCTCCATCTAAGCCTAAAAAGATAATTGGGCTGCTTGTCCATAGCTAATGGGACACCTGGGATGTTTCTGAGACTCATCATCATCAAGAGCTGTGATACATCTGATGTGGCATTTCGGTTTCCAGATACAGTGAACACATACCTTAATGTATTAGATGAAACAATTTGAATCTCTTYACATACAGAGTCACTCACTCAGAGTCAAATCACCTCATCAGTAATTGCTGGTTGTCTTGAAGCTAAAAACTGTTCATGCTGGAAGGGATCTTGGGAAGTCACCAGTCCAAGCCTTGTAGAGAAAGCAGGATTGCTGTAGCAAATTGCTCAGGACTGTAGCCAGTTGGGTTTTTATTATCATCATGGATAGAAATATCCATCATCTTTACCCCATCAGGAGTTTGTACACATTGGCAAGATACCTCTTGAGTATTCTGTTTTTCTGGCTGAACATTTCCAGCACTTTCAGCTTCTCCTCATGTGTCAGATGCTCCAGACCTTTAATCATTTGTCCAACTTTGCCGAGTCTCTTTGATATATTTTTTCCATACTGAAAAGTCCAGAATGCCTAGTAAACTTTAAAAATAGCATTGGTATCATTTAAAATAATGTTTCTTTGCCCTTTTAGAGGTAAAAATAGGTTTCTGTTTCACAGCTGTGAATCGCTAATTTTCAGATGCTGTCATCAACGGTAAAAATAGTTATCAGTGTTAAACCAACAATTTTGTCAAGTTTGTGGGTTTCTTTGAATGGTTCCCATGACTGTTGAAATTTGTTCTGCTTATCTTAAGAATAAAGTACAGCACATATGGCAGAAGTTGAAATTGCTTCATAAAATAAAATGTACTTTCAGATCAAGTTTTTTTTCTGTAATACAAATAATTTTTTCAATTCTCTTTTCTATAGTGAAATAATAGTCTTTGTATCCTAATTTTAGCTTGTTTATTTACTTACAAAGTCACTAATATGCTGATCAATGAAGGCAGTAATGTTTTGTAGAATGAGGATGGGATTTCTCTTGCATCATTCGAGAACTCATTTACTTCTTTACCTGCAGTAAGTGTAAGTAGACAGCATTTCATACTTTGCCATTATTATTTTCTCATAAAGGCAGCTGTCCGTTAACCCCGTAAATATTTTTTCCTGACTTTTTTTTTGTTATTTGCTGGGGGGTGTTTTGCCTGTGACTAAGAAAATAATTGGTTCATGTTTTTACAACATCCAAAAAATATTTAGGATTTACTCTGTCAAATCTGAGCTACTCTTTACCAGTTGAAACATGTCTTAATTTTTGTACTTGAAAGCTTCGGGTTTTGTTGTCGTCCAGAAGGACAACAGTGGTGCTGAGGAGTTGGAACAGTTTTGCTCTGCTACTCTTGGACAAGTTGATGAACAGCTATCAATGTGCACACATTTCTGTTCTAGTTAGTGGTAGTGGAGGTGTACTGGTGGCAGGGTGTGAGCTGTTTCACATGCTCTGCGTGTAGGGGGATGCAGTAAGTGCATCCAGTTTTATGATGTAATCAGAGGCAGACATTTAAGGTTTCTGAAGTGTTCAGAAGCAGTA
Organism: Malurus melanocephalus; assembly: GCF_030028575.1. Taxonomy (NCBI): domain Eukaryota; kingdom Metazoa; phylum Chordata; class Aves; order Passeriformes; family Maluridae; genus Malurus; species Malurus melanocephalus. The sequence goes on from NW_026623543.1 coordinate 131,314, forward strand.
ACATGGTGACAATAATCCTGGTATTGTCTGTACCTGACAACAAAATAGTGCAAAACTGAGCTGTACTGTGGCATAGGACTGCTCTTACTGCAGACTTCTTTTTCTGCGGAGTGATAAAGTATTTTTACAGTATAGAGGCAAGAAAAATATTAATTAGTTTTTCCTTTTTGTTTCTTTTAGGACTCCTCCAGGATGGTGTCAAGCAGGTATAAAAGGTATGAGATCTTTGTACGCAACCATTTTTTTTTACATTTCTGCCAGAAATAATGTTGATTAAATGGCTGTTTGTACAGGAGGCCATCATACTGCTTCTGTAAATGTATAGTCCAGTATTAGGCAAAGGACCTGAAAGATGCAGCAAACTTACCTTAACCCCTCTATTACATTACTGTTTTGAAATAAAATTCAGCTAGTGTTTTGCTGTATCTTACTGGGGCAGAATAGTTTCCCCATCAAATATCAAACTTGACTACACATTGCCTAGGAGCCAGTATTTGCACAACTTTATTTATGAACCATCATATTCTGAAGTTTAATAAAGGAAAACAATTTTGCTGCTCTCCGTAATAATACTGAAAGATGGTTTTGTCATTGTGTCTCAGTTGTAGCAGATGTTTCTTATATATAACATGTTCTGTTTGTTATTTGTTTGAGTCAAGTATTAACCTGTTCATTACACCAGCACTTTAATCAGAAAAATACGTCAGAAGCTCCTGACCAGTGTGTGAAATTTTTCCCATATGGAATTAAGACTGACACAGCTATCACAATTATTAGGAAAATGTTACGGTAACATGGAGTCTAAAACACATGAACTGAAGCAAGACAATTGTGTAAGAATGTTTTTGTTTGGTATATGAATGCATTCTCTTTTATGTATCCTTTACTTGGGTAAAATATGTAAGTGATTACTTTATCTGTGTATATATATATCATGGCTGTAGAAGAAAGTTCAAAGAGCACSTACAATTATCTAGTCTTCACTTCTGCATTTTCTACCCCTCAAACTTGTTCGTCTGTAGAATTGTGGGATGGCTTGCATTGGAAGAGACCTTGAGGATCATCTAGTTCAGTCCCCCTGCCGTGAGCAGGAACACTTTGCACTGAACTGGATTGCTTAGAACCCCATCCAACCTGGCCTTGAACACTTAGAGGGAGGGAACATCCATAGCTTCTCTGGGCAACCTCTTTCAGAATCTTCTCCCACAATGTAAAAAGTAATAACCTGTCCTGTTATGCTTTAGCTTTCCTAGCATAGTGTCTTTTATATTTTTATTTATGGGTTCTCATAAATGTAGCTGAGTGATGCATTTTATTGCTGCAGGATGTTTTTTTTTAATCACTTTGTCATTGCAGAATGGGTGGGCTTATTGTCAGAACCTTAGTAACTGTGTAATTTCATGATTAATTTCTTATTAATCAAGTACATTTTAGTTCAATCTTACACTTCCTCTTCAGGCCCAATGCAGAATTTTATTGCTGTTTGTATCTGGCAAATACTTAGTGGTTAGTGTCATACTTCTATGGTTTTTCATAAACCTTATCGCTGCTTCCATGCTGTATATACTTACTCACTTGCAAAAACTTGGTTGCACGTGGGGTGATAATAAATAGAAGTTTGCACATTTGTAACTTATTTGAAAATAATCTAATTCTATTGATTAGCTCTGCAAAAATAGGAAATGCTGAAGCTAGATAGTACTAAATAAGACTTGGTTGTGCAGTTTCCCTCAGTCAGCTTTAGTTATATGTGGGATGTAAGAGTCTTTGTCAACTTTGTCTGTCAGGACTGGCATCATGTTCAGGAGGAATCTGACTTGCTATGAGCTGCTTTTAATATTTTATGGATGCTGTCGTCTCTCTTACTAATTGCATAGTCTTGAAACTTTACGTTGAAAGTGAAGGATTATTTTCCACTGTCAGTGCAGTGGACACTGCTCACAAATACTCTAATTGTGCCTCCTTGATATATAAAATGCCCACGGTGATTAAAGTTAATAGTGTCTATTAATTTTCCACTATATTTGAAAATTTCTCCCTCTTTGAAGTAATTTTTCCTGTGAGGGTACTTAAGGGATGACTCCCAGTGGTTTTGCTTTTCTGGTATGAATGCTAGAGGAGTCAGAACCAGAATTCTTCTGGGCTAGTTTGCTTCTTTGAACATCTTCACTTGGTGAYGGTTTTAGAGAAAGCAGCCTTCTCTCCAGTAATGCTTATTCAGATCACTCACTAAAGTCCCAGATTCATCAGGAGTCCTTTGGAAAGTCAGATGGTTAGAGCATGGTGCTAATAACACTGAGGTTGTGGATTCAGTCCCTTTATAGGCCATTTACTTAAGAGTTGATCTGTTATGTGTGTTCTTATCGAATCACTGTTCTCTCAATGTGTTCCAGGACTCAAGGAAGTGCGCAGATTTTACACTATTGATTACACTGGCTACTTTCCCTTACATGGATGCAACAATCCGTGGCTAAACTTTTATATGACATTGCTGGGAAACCTGAGTGTCCATTGACTGGAAAACGTGTTTACAAATGAACTCTGCTGGCTGCTGTGTGCCTAGTGACTTGGACAAACTGAGCCAGTCTCTTCATGCTGTAAAGGCCAGTCTCTTCATGCTGTAAAGTAAATAGAAGTTTATGATGAGGATTTTAGACTATAATTGTAGTCTGTCTTCTGAATTTACTTCAGGAATTTTCACACTTCCAAAAGTTTGTGGAGGGCTTCCTTTGTAGCTGCTTGATGAAGTGCAAATAATTTTTTGAAAAGGAAGTGATGGTTTTATTTTGATCTGGAGTGAGATCTATTAAAAGCATGACCAGAATCTGGAAGGTTATGCTGACATGAAGGCCACAGGACATGCAAGAGAGTATTTGGGAGCTGTGATGAGTCATATGTTCTGACTGTGAACATGTGTTTAAAACTCATGTGTTTTGAATGTGTAAGTATACTTAAATTGTAATAGCCCATATCGACTTCTTATTCTTACATTTTCCTCTCAGGTTTTCGTAATGCAACATGGCTCATCCTAGCCATATCAAACTACTGTTATGAAACTGGGTCTGCCATTTTTTGCACTGCTTTGTGAGTAGTTATTTTTAACTATGAAGCACATTGCCTTTAGTAAGAAAGGTTTTCTGATTTAAGTCTGATGGTATCAGCATAGCTGGTGTTACCAGTGATTTCTCAAACATGAGAAGGACCAAGTGCGTTCCCTTTATTGAAACTTCTGAATCTACTCTATGTGTAAACATGAACTATGTTTCTGTTGTGTTCTGTAAACTAAAAGCCTTGTTTGCAAGGAACAGTAAAGCAAGATATGTATGCGGGCAGAGCAGTTCTTTTGATAAACACAGAAAGTTTGTTCTGTCAGTGTACTTTAAAGACTGTCTACTAGTTTTTGAACCAATTAGTTTCTTTTCAAAAAAAAAATTAAAGCAAACCTTGCTGATCAGGTTTTAAAGATGTTTTCATGGTACTTGAATCAGACAGATCAACTGGATCAGTTTACAGAAAGAGCTAGATTAAAATCTCTTCATGGTTCAGAAGTGTGTTCCCCTTATAAGTTTGTTTACTAGTAGAAATGAATACAATATGGTATGGTTTTAGGGCTTCCAGTCAAAATGTCAGAGAGGGTTTTTGCCCCTTCTTTTACGATAGTACAGCACATTAACATGGAGCCCTAGAGACAGAGACCATTTAGCAATAGCTGTAAAAGGCTGCATCATACTCAAGTTCAGCATCCATGTAAGAGTTGAAAAATAAATGGGGAAGTAGAGACTATAAAAAAAGAAAATGAGTGGCATTGGAGTGGTTCTAAAGGAAGTGTTTGAGCATTGCTGAAATTGCCTTGCTCAGTGTTTTTAGATAATTTAAAAACTTTACCAATTTACTCTCCATCATACTAATCTTGATCTCACTGATTAAAAGAAGCCACAGCTGCAAAACACTGTTTCATAATGCTATGCCCAGACTTGCCTGCTTGCCTGTGTTTAGGGGTTTTGCAGTGAGGGCTGACTTTGGGAGCACTGTCTCATTTAGCTTGTTACCTTAGGACCACTACTTTGCAGATAGGAGGATTTTGTTTATACAGGGGTTGCTGAAGAGGTTTTTGTTGACTTCTGTAGCCATTCTTGAGTGACTGCTGCTGTTATGAGAAGGCATAAACACCTGAGGTTTATTTCTGCAAAAGGTTTTGATGGTCTAAGTTGAGCTGGTTTGAGTTCCTTACTGCCCCTTGTGCTAGTGCTCATGCAGTTGGGCAAGTTTCCCATTTACCTGAAGGCCAGAGGCACGAAAAGTGGGGGAAGAACTGTGTGGGAATGTGTAGCTGTAGAGAAGATTGCTTTTCCTTAGCTCAACTCTGAAAGCCACAAATTTGGCTTAAGCAGTCTGAAGTAACCCGAAGTAACAGAAGTCCAAGGTGGCCTGTTTAGAAACAATTGTCCTTTGCTGCTTCTTCCAAAGAAGCTGTTAGCAACTGACTGGATTGCAGTGACATTAATAACTAGGAGTTGCCAAATCAATTATAGTTATAAGATTCTGACAATAAAAAAAAAACTCTGTTGTAGTTGAAATACAGTTTTGCCAGGGTGATTTAATTGGGTGAAATGGCAGCCTGAGCATTGCTTTGAAAAGTCATTGAGGGAATCAAAGAGGCATTGGAAGGAGCAAGAGCTATTACACCTTGCTGTAATAATGCTTTTAAAGCTGTACCTGTATGAGTAACTGATTTTGTACTGGAAAGAACTAGGAACATCATCCCACAACAAAATTTCTGYTTCTAAATAAGAGTAGTCAAGCTGATTTTACTGAATGGTTTTTGTTTTAAGTAGTAACCAGAAAAAAGCCTTTCAAAATGTATTTGTATTTGTGTATTTTTATATATAATCTACAGGTATACTTCCCTAGACAGTTCTGTTGGGGGTGGTTCATAGATACTTCCTCTTAGTAAAGAGACACCAAGTTCAGTGATACTGTTTCTCTAGTCCTTATTGTGCCCGGGCAGCCAGGGAGAGTCCTGGGGTGCATCCTGTACAGCATCGCCAGCTGGGCAAAGGAGGTGATTGTCCTGCTCTGCTGTGACCTGGGGCAGCCTCACCTTGGGTGCTCTGTGCAGTTTTGGGCAGCACAATATAAAAAATTCGTGAAGCCATTGGAGATCATCCCCAGAGGAGGGCAGCAGGGGTGGTGAAGGGACTGGAGGGGAAACTGTATGAGGAGTGGCTCAGGTGCCTTGGTCTGTTCAACCTGGAGAAGAGGTGACAGAGGGAAGACCTCATTGCAGTTATAGCTTCCACGTGAGGGGAAGAGGAGCGGCAGGTACAGGTGTCTTGACTCTTGTGACCCATGACAGGACTGGAGAGAATGGCATAAAGCTGAGTCAGGGCAGGTTTAGGTTGGACATCAAGAAGAGGTTTTCTGCTCCAAGGGTGGCTGGTCACTGGAACAGGTTCCCCAGGGAAGTGGTCACAGCACCAAGCCTGTCTTGAGTTCAAGAAGTGTTTGAACAGTGTTCTCAGGCACATGGTGTGGCTCCGGGAATGTCCAGGGGCAATAGTTGGACTCAAGGATCCTAATGGGTTCCTTTACACTCACGGAACCCATTCTATGATTCTGTGATTCTTTCTCAGTTAACTCTCATAAAGTGACATTGCATCTGAAGACTTAATTCCATTCTTCATGAAAGATATGTCTGTTGTGTCTTGGATAATACATTTATTTGCCATTGCTGTGTACTGGCTATTGGTTATAACAACCAAAATAATTTTTAATCTGTTGTATTCCTTGTGTTAGGTTATAGATTCCTTTAATGTTTTTTAAAATGCCTTTTCCTAGAAGTCTCCATGATGTGTCCTTTGTACTAGCTTACAGTGAAAAGGAGTGTGTTCAGTAGGGTCTGCTGCCCAGTGGATTWGGTGAGGAAATTCTTGAGTGGGTGTTTCAGGAAAAAAAACCTGAAAATTTAAGCATTTTCTGTATTAATGAAACCCTTCCTGTAGAGGTATTCTTTTTTCTAATCTTTGTGTAGGAGCTTTTGCCAATAGCACTCATTGGAGCTGAGTTGAGGTACTCCAATATGTTGGCAAAAGTGTTCATTTTTGAGTGACTTCTTTTTGTGTGGTCTCAATCCTTGAGACATTAGCAGCATGTAACTACATGTCTTTTAGAAAGCTAAATAATCTAGAATTTATAGAGTTAAGTTAAAATATTTCTCTTATGTTGTGTTGCAACATGCATATCCGGTCCTAGAAATGTTTTTTAAAAATTCTTCTGGATGAAGAATAAACAGTGCTAAACATGGTAATAACATCAAGCTACAAAATTCCTTACAATTGTGTCAGTGTGTCTCGGAAACACATACTGGAGCAAAAGAATTGTGTCAGTGTGTCTCGGAAACACATACTGGAGCAAAAGAATATTTATATCTATGAAAAGACATCTCTTTGCCAGATAGCCCCGCTTTAGATTTGCACTGTATCCATTTAAATCTGCACATTGTCTGCTGGGGTTTTCTAGAGTTATGAAATCCAAAATAGTTAAATGAACACATTAATCATACACTTTTCTGTGTTTTAAAGGAAATATTGTAGGGATGCTCATAGTGCTTTTCATTCTTTTCCTAAGTGGTCTAGAAAATCAGTGTATACATACTTCAGCTGTGTGATTTTGCCGAATCACAGGTTGGTTGATGTTGGAAGGGACCTCTGGGGGAAATCTTCTCCAGTCCCCTGCTCAAGCAGGGCCACCTAGAGCTGATAATTGAGGACCATCTCCAGATGGCTTTTGAGTAGCTCCATTTTTTTATTGGTGGGGGAGCGGGGTGGGTATCCTGGTCAGTATGTCTGAGAAGTGCAGTCTTGGTGAATTGGAGAGAGAAATAGCAGTGTCTTTTTTCCTGCTTCCAGGGCACTCTGTTCTGTTGTTCTTAATTACTCATTAGAATCTTCATTGAAAGTAAGTAACATTACTATTAGGAGGAAGATACCTATGGGAAGGACACTTAGTTTTCTGACTGAAAATGCTTGACTTATCATACATATTTTTAAATTAGCACCGGTTTTGTACACAGCAGTAGTAAGGGAGAAGAACCGACATGCACTTTCATTGTTTATGTGTTGATTCCAGATGACAGTGATTTTTAAGAAATAGACACATAATTTAAACAAAAACCGCCATAGGAACACTTAAGGATCAAGTGTCTTCCATCGGAGCTATGACAAACACCTCTGTATCAAAGTTCTGAAGTAAAATACCTGGAGATGGCATAAAATTAATTTGTTAAGTCACTTTAGTTTGCTTTCCATTCCCTTACAGGCCTAATTCATAGCTCCTTAAAAGTCAGATGGTATTCTTCTTAAGTTTTAGACATGTACTTGTTTTTCATTCTTTATGTTTTTATCTGGTTAAAAAAAATGCTTGGCTTAAACTCTGTAGTGGCACTTTAAAAACCAAGCTAAACAACTTTATTTTGAGAACTAATGTGCATAGTTCATAAAACTTGAAAAATACGATATGTTTATAGTGTATTACCTATGTGATGAAAGCTGCATTATCCAAATATTTGAATCCTAGAGGCAGTGAATTTAGTGAGTTCTCAGCCACTCAAGAGCTGTGAAATACATTCTCTGTAGCTTATTAGACTGACCTATTGACTGCTTTGGAAAGCACTTCTGTGACTGCTCTCATTTCTGCTTTGTTACATGTGTAAATAGGTGTCTGCTTTGCTCTTTGCTTTTCATAGTACAGCTAATGCACCAGAAGATGATGCTCCAGATAGATTCTCCCGAACAGAGAGGACCACTTACAGCAGATACAGCAGGGATGCAAATTCTTCTGGCAGTTCTCTACCAAGTAACACTTTGGATAAAAGGATTGAGGAACTTGAAAGGGTAAGTACCGACTAACCTTTCCATGGCATGTATCTGAAATGAAGTGCTTTTGAAGCTCCCTGGGAAATTTACAAGTAAAATGCATASAAATTATTCTAAATGCTTAAAGTACAGATAGCTATGTCTAGGAAAATGTGTAAAGAGTCAGACTGACTGAGAAGAATGTGAACTTTCAAACCACAGATGTTTAGTTTTCATTTGGTATGTGAGTGAGTTAAGGTAAAGATAATACACTTAGAGCCAGCAGTGCTCTGTATAATTCTCTTATATACCTTGTGACACACCAACATAAAGCTCATATCTTGGGGGAAGAAGGGGCTCACTGGTTGTTCAGAAGGTTGATAGGTGGTTTCTGAACTACTTGATGTTTTGGATATTTTTAGTATACCAAAACGTTGCAAAATTTAATTGCTATCCAGTTGTTTGGTAAACTGTAAACATTTGAAATACATATTTTGAATGGTTTTCATTGTTTCACACTGGCTTCATACAAAGAGTTTCAGGAAAATGTAAAAATATTAAAGCTGAGCTTTTCATCTAAGCCAATATTTTGCTAAATAATGTCATCTGTGTAATCTATTACTGGCTTTCTGTCTTCCTGTGAAGTGGGTTTTTAGGTGGGTAACTTGCCAAATATTCTTGAATCGTATGGGTTAAAGTTACTAAGTAAACACAACTTGAATAAGTCTTTTTTGGAAAGGGTGAAAATAACATGTATTCTGTAGAAATTACTATTTTAATTTTTTTAAGAGTTGAGGGATCTTTATTCGAGTAAAGTACACCATAATCCTCCCTTCTAAATCAACTTCTTTCTGAAATACTTTAAATGCCAGTAACAAAAAATAGAAGAATTAAGGGCTTTCCTTCAGTATCACGCATCTTGACATACTGAGTTCCTAATGAACATTTTCATTTTTTCTCACATTCAGGCCCACAGATTAAAAAGTGAGTCTTCATTTCTTGTTAATGGTATTGTAAAAAAAACCAAAAGAACAAGGGAGAACCCAACCAACTAACCCCTCTGATTATAAGAAATTTGGAAGCTGATACTTCTTCTCTTTATGGGYCCCTGTCCAATTCTGTGTTCGTGCTTAAGTTAAATATTAATGAAAACATTATCACTTGAATCAGCCATCACAGAGATTTGCTGTTGGTAAAATATTATCTTAGGTGTGATTCTTTAGCTCCTTGAAATGTAAAAGGACTTGAAGATGTGTGTTTGACTTGCTGTAGAAAAGGAATTAAGGTAAGCGTGTGTGTGTTCTTCTTTCTTTGTTTTRTATAGTAGTAACTTAAAACTGTCTCTTAAAACAAAAATTTACATCTCCAACTTCTTTCTGTATTCTGGTTACAGGAACTTGCTAAGGAAAGACAGGAAAATGCAAGATTAATGAAGATGGCACAGGACAAAGAGGAACTAATTGGAAAGCTGAAAGAAGAAATTGATTTATTAAACAGAGTAAGTAAATACTTTCTTACATGGCTGTATAAAGAACGGATAAACTTTTCTGCCTTCTGTGTTGTATTCTTCAGCACCCACATCCATTGGGCAAGGTCAGAAGAGCACTGATTGAGGTTTTTTTTTTTGTATTTGTGCAGCTTTTTAAGAGGTATGTCAGTAAGTTATACTTTTTTTTCGAAGTGATTTGTGTTTGTCATGATTAACTTCCTTAAGTCTGGTGTTATTGGAGTACCTCAGTTCCTTGTTGCTCTAAGTATTCATAGAGCAAGGTTATAAAAGCAAAATCTTTTTCTCAGATACTCTCATACTCTTGATTGTYGACCACAAGTAAAGGCAGAACAAGACAGAGGGCAGGAGACATGAGGTGACATCACCAGGCAAGGTGTGAAGGCAGGAGAAGAGGGGTAGAAGAGTGAGACATGCTTTGAAATGGGACAGGATGAGAAATTTTAAAGCTGATAGGAAAAAGTTGCACCAGTTTTAAGGGCAAGCAGGAATTCTTTCACAGAGTGGATTATTGATCTCATGCTGCACTTCCTGGCTGAGGTATGGAGCCTGGATGTACTAGATATATTCATCCCTTCTAGTCCGGTGGAGATATGGCTTTGGTCAATCCATCAGTGAGGGGAGGCAATAACTGCATCAAGAGTGTCAGACTTCTGTTTTGCAGCTCTTCGTCTGTRGCAAAGGAGGACAGTATTCACAAGTTTGAAAGCTAATCTAGAAAATTAAAGGAGATGAGATTATTCTGAAATAGATGTTTCATTTTTTATGAAGAAAGTTGAAAGTCAGTCTGCAGAATAAAGGAGGTATCATCTGTTTTGGAGAGATTTCTGTTTTAACTAAGGCCTTGGTCTTAATGCAGTTCCTTCATTCTGCAAAGAATCTGTCACATCTAAGCTGATGACCTTACTACAGTTGAGGCAGGTGTTCATTCCTTCTACATAATGGATGGCAAAGCTATTTAATACTGTTGGTCACGTCTGTCTTCCTGACTTAAAGGTCAGAAAGAACAATTCAAAAGAACCTAAATCACTGAAATCTTGCAGTTTAGGACCATGACTTTTTTGAGAGGTTTGCCGTTCCAGAAGCAATGTTATTTTTTCAACTATGCTTGAAATATGATGTCCTTAATTAGATCCATTAAGTGTCTAACTAGAAACTGTCTTTGAACATCTGTAGTAAAGTCAGGCACTGTCTGTGCCTTGCCTGTGTTAAATATAAGGGCAATTTCTCCTTGTTGTATGGAAGAAAACATTAAACTGAATCTAGTCTCTTCAAACCTAAAGTTACAATCTTGTAACTTTGTTCCAAGTGACTTAAATTGTACCTTTCCATGAGCTCTACAACGCCATCTTATTGGTGCTCCCTAGGTAGATACTTTTAAACACAGAAGAGAATGCTTTTGTTTTTCCTCAATCAGGTCAACATTTTTCATACTATTAACATTGTCTGTTTGCTCAATAGAGTGCAAGTTATTTATGTTTGTGTCTCCTGGGCTTTCCTTAATGATGGAGTAGCTGCATTTCGATTTTACGACCAGAATTATTTGTCTTCTTGAACCCATGTCTCAAGTGATGCTTCCATTAAAACAAATACGGTTTTATTTTCCTATTTATTAACTCTTGGATTTATTATTGCTTCTGTGTTGGCTATCCATGTGGATTTAGAAAGAGAAAAGGTTTAAAAATTAAGCTGCAGAAATACCACATAATTCTCAAGACAGAAGATGTTGAAAGTAAATAGGGCAGTTATATTTGCTTCAGGTTTATTATAATAAAGAGAACATGAGAGAACATGAGAGCCAGCACTTGGACATCCATCTGTTCTTCATAGCATGTCACTCTGCCTTACCACCAGGATTGGATGCTTTTTATGGAAGAACAGTTGTGATCTTCAGTCTTCCGTTCAGATAAATGGTTGTCCTGAGGACTAAACTTTATTCAGTGAGTCTGTGCAAAGGTCTTCTTACAAAATTTTGCTGGTAGGCAGCCTAAATAGGAGTCTCTAAATTTGATAGTCTACACGTTCATGGTTTTTCTCCAGCTTTTCTGTTCATCAAAATACACAGTTATTGAATGTTAAGATGCACAGATATGGAAAGAATGTCACATCAGTGACTCTAGATAACTTAAAAAACCCTTTTATTGCATACCTTTCTGACTGCTCAGTCCATATTTAARGAAATGCTCTTTTTAGAAGTTTCAGTCAGTTTGTAACCATGCATCACTCATTGCCAAAGACCTTACGTTGCATTTGAAAAACTGTTTCCAAGAATCAGGAAAATTTCTTGATAGAATTTTCCTAATTTTGAGTATATTTTTTTAATGTGTCGGTATAATTTTTCTGAGATCACTTAGACAGATATTAACACAGATACGTAAAGAACATGAGCTGCGTTGACATTGACAAACAGAAAAGGCTTTCTGCCATAAATAGCATTCTCTCATTCCAGTATATTAGACACTAAAAGTATGTCTGCCGCCTTCTTTGTAAGAAAGGGGCAATTGCTTCATAAAAACCATAAATGCCTGAACGGAAAGGCATCTCAAAATATTTAAATACTTCATAGGCAAAGTTCAGCTGTCGACTAGTTTACACTTAGTCATCTGACCTCACTAAGATGCCATTGTAGTTAAAAGTGTGTTTGGAGAGAGTCTGTCACTGTGGATTTACAGTCCAATTAGTGTCAGTTGTGTAGTTATCAGTTCCTTTGGTATGTGAAGTTCAGGCTTTCTTGCTATTGCATTTTTTTTTTTTTTGCTAATAAGCATAAATTAGTGTTGTAATTTTGAACAAGAAACTTCAAATTTCAAAGTGGCAAAATCTCCTCCATCTCTCAGCCCATTGTTTCTGTAGATATTTAAACTGCATCAGTTATTTTTCCTGGCTTATATTCAAGAAACTCTTACATGTAGTAATTTTTGGAATGTTATTTTTGCAGAGTAAGCATTTCATAAACTTCTAATATTTTATTGAGTCAGTTGTACTAGAATTTTAAACAGGAGGTTTTTAGGTAAGCTTTAATTGAGACATCTGATGGCTAGGTTAAGTTTGAACATTATTATACAAGTATTATGTATACCAATCTAAAAGAAATTGTTTTATTGAAACTGTGTTGTCCCTTCCATCTGATTATTCATCTGAATTGCACGAAATATAAAGTTTATTTGTTTATAATAAATTGTATTTATAGTATCTGTCCATCAAAACTTTCCCTGTTTAGATGTTTAAGTCACTTGAATCTGTTATGTTGGAGTGGTCAAATGCTTTTCCTGGAAGTCATTCACACTGTGGTGAAGCATTACTTTTGTGAGGCAAAGAGAAATTTCTGCCAGTGGTTCTTGATTCCACACTAGGAAACAACAAAGTAATGGCAAAGGTATTGTGGTATGAATTTTAGCTGGGCAAACTGAAGGGGCTTTTAAAATCATTATACCAGTTGAACATATGATCTCTACTGTGCACTTCTGGAATGACCTCACTAAAAAAGAAATAAGAAACTAGGTCTTGTATGTCAAACACTGCTTAACAACTTAAAGGGACAAGAAAGAGATTCTTTACTACTTAAGGCCAGAGGACGGTTTTGCAGACTTAAATCAAAAGACATCTAGGATCTCCAATGAGAATTCTGGTTCTTTTTCTTTTGCCCATGTTTCATTTTTCTCCTTAAAATCCTGTCTTTGAGATCATTATTCTGTTTCTTTGTTATTTTTTAATTCACATTCTGTTTCTTGCATGTGATTTTTATACAGTAAAACTGTATTTACTGAAGTAATATTTGCATTAAGCAGCCTTTTTGACCTGTTTTCACTTTAAAGGCTTGAGAAAACTTCGTAGGTGAAGAAGTGAAATGGGAACTGGACAAAATTGGTAATTAGTGGAAAAGAGACAAACATTTGGGGTGAAGGCAATCTGTTTTGAGTGCCCATTACTGCTGTGGGTTCACTGTCTGTTCTTTCAGTAGTAGTTTAGACTGAAGGAACTAAGTCCTTTTTTTTTTCCACAGAAAACAGAAAAAAATGGACAGGCATATCTTTTTCTGAAAATTTTGATAGTTCATACCAAAGCAGGTGTTCTTGCAGTAATAACCATGATCTGTATATATGAGTGCCATAGTTGTGAACAAGCAATCAGGAGAACAGGAGTTGTAGCTGATTAATACACTCTCTGAATATGCCAGAAAAATAATCACCCCCATTCTATTTTGGTTTCTTTGTGCATTAATTCTTGCTGTAGCTTTGATTTGAACATGTTTCTGTTTAAAGGTGCTTGGGAATATAATATTAATACTTTCTAATTACAATAACACTTGGAAACAGGCTGGTTTAACAGTTCTAAGGGTACCTACTGTGGCACTAATTCTTCCCTACCCCAACTCCCTGATTTCAGAGCTAAGATGCTAAATTCCTGCTTCTATACTAATTGAGAGTTTTTATTTCTGTCCTGAGAAATATTTGTTTTTCTTGTACAGGACCTGGATGATATAGAAGATGAAAATGAACAATTGAAGCAAGAAAATAAAACCCTGTTAAAAGTTGTTGGACAGCTGACAAGGTAGAAGATTCGAGCGTCAATGAGAAAAGATTAAAAAAAAACTACTGATTGAACATTAAGGTCAATATAGTAATATTTCCTGTGTTGCAGTATGTTATAATAACTGTCTTTGTATTTATTGTTAGGAAACCAGATGAATGTTTATTTTCATAGTACTTTTGCCTTTGTTCATTGAAATTGCATAAAATTTGGGGTATATTTTTAGCTTTCTTTTCACATAAGCATAATAGAAATTTTTGGCGTGTTTGAAAATATTAAGTTCAAAAATATTTGGATTTTGTATCTTCAGATTAGAGCTGCATAAATTACAGTAATCTAAGATTTATAGCACCAAGATCACTTTCAGTCCATGTGTGTGTATATTTTTGAAAAGAATGGAAGCAATACATATAAGTTTTGTTTACATAGATTCAAAAGATGTATTTTGGGCAATGCTTCCTTTTTTTGTTCAAACAGCTGTAAAGCGGATGCCTTATTACTGATGTATAACATTTTGCAGGTTGATGACTTGCTCTAGAGCTCTTACATGTTGAGTTTTTGTACTGTGTCTTAAAGATTGACCATGGTAGAAGGTAGCAGTTTTTTTTCCTGTGTTTAGCAGTATTCTGTCAAGAGGGGAAGGTTTTCCTAAAAAACAAAAGAAACAAATGCAAAACAACACAAAGCCAAATAAATCACCTCTGGTATCAGCATTAATAAGTTCTTAGAATCATATTGAAGTTGTGCACTGCAGTTTATTTTATAGCTTTTGCTTTAGCAATGAAATACAAGTTTGCAATCAGACAGTTAGTTTGCTGTGTTGAGAATTCAGACAAAGCCTGGAGCTTTCATTTTAGCAAAGACACTTTTTGTTATCATCATAAAATTTGTAGTGATCATAACCCATGTGAGTTTTTTGAATTTTTTAAGCTGAGTGAAAGTTTTTTGTACATAATGAAGAAGGTGGGCTTACTAGTGATTCATGCCTTTTTGAAACATCAAATGGTATAAAACCTACCTTTTTGCCTTGATTTTAAACTAATAAGATGTTTAAAAAGTGCCTGGTTAGGTGTTACAACCCAGTTATGACTGTGTACTGATTCTTCTATAATAGAATAGCTGACAAAATTTTACTTAGACTTTAACCACAGACCTCAATGAACATTTAGACTGAAAATTATTTGTACTTTATTTCATGTTAATACGGCACATTTTTCCTATTTGATCAGATTGTACATGTCCTTTGAGGAAGTGCACTAGAAATTAAAACATTTCGAAGAGTCCAGGCTTTTTCTTGAGGATTTTGAAGTTTGGTGTCAGAAAGTTGAATGCGTATAGTTCTTGTTACCTTAAAAACAACTTTAATGTAACAATGTAACATTATTGTTATATTAATATATATATGAAATATATATAACAATTACCTTTTCAGATTTGCCAGTTGTTTTCATAATGTGTATTTAATGACAGTGTTTCTTAAATTTAAAATCCAGCTATTACTGTTAAACTTTGGATTGTTTTGGGTGTAGGATAGGTTATTTTGCATTCATGCATTCTGATAAGGAAGAACTTTTCAAAGCTTTAAAGTATTGTGCAAGACACTTAACGGTCCAGGATGCCTCATTGTTTTCCTTTGCAGTGGATGAGATCCCATGGAACACTGTTTAAAACCTTTACTCAGGGGTTTAAATTGTTTAAGGGGTTTGTATAAGCCCTCTGAACTACAATATACACCAATGAGTATTGCTTGTAATATTGAAGCAGTAAAAAGTCCCTTAATTTATGAGTTTTGTGAAATTAAACTTCTAAAGTAATAAAAAGTCATTTGAGACGTATGCCTTTTGAATAAATATGAAACTTTCTCTGGAAGAAGAACTGATTTCCTTTTCCGTGTACTAGGTAGGAAGTACACATACCCACGTACTGCATGGGATGTCAAATATATTGAAGCATCATTGAGGACATACTGCAGTACACACAGATATCAATATGAAATTGCAAATGAGATGTTTCATAAAATGTGTTTTGTGTACATTTTAAACCAAAGAAAAATAGCAACAAAGAGCATAAATAAGAGTTACTTGTCTTCATATTACCTCTTCTTGGCAGCAGTAATGCCAGAATTAGAATTATTTTTTTTTTAACTTGTACATAAAACTGACAGAGGTATTTAGCAGAATTTCTGGATTTCTGATGTAACTGTTCTTGTTCAGGGCTACTTGTGATTTTTCTACTCTGGAGAACTTTTCATAGTTGGGTTTTCCTCTGAAAACAGTCTCATAATCATAATGCAGAGTAATTTTTTTAAAAAAATCCATTTTATGTATTGAAAAATTTAAACATCATTAACCTATGAATAACTGAATATCCATTTTAGTTTTGAACATTGAGTAGTTGTGGTGATGTTTGTTATCAGATTGAAAAAAGGATCTTGAGATTCTTCTGCTGCAGGTAAACGTTACATGTTTAATAATAAAGATTGCTTGCCTTTGTTCAAATAAAACAAAATTCTTTGTAATCCAGGCTGAGTACTTACTGTCTTTAAAGAAGAATTAATACTGTCTGTCTAAAATTCTAACTGGATTTGTCCCCCATAATGGAAAGTTCCCAACCTGAACTGCTAAAATTAGTTAGGCACTCACATTGGAGTTTCCAAATGCGTATGTATATGGAGACACACAAGAGAGAAATATGCATATTAACACTATACTTATTTTTGGCTTCAGGTGTGTAGTGAGTATCCTTCCATCAATCAGAAATTACTCTTTCTTCTACTTCAAAATAGAACTATAACCCTTTTCAGTAAGAGGAGGGATGTTACAGTGCTATTTCTGCGAAAAGTGAATTGATTTAACTTCTGCAGTTTTTATGTAAGTACATGTTCTCTTTTCCYGCACAAGCAGAATTATTAAAGACAATCTCCTTTTCACTCAGAGCTGCAGACTGCACATAAAGAGATCAAGTGGATAATCGTAAATACCAGGGAGATAATAACTATATTGCAGTTTATCATAAAGCTTGTAATGCTGTTGTTTAAAAAGAATGTAAACATCAATACTGCAAGCAAACATGCTTTCAACACCATGGTTACGTATGGATAAGACATTATCCATTAAGAGCATTTGCACTTAGTAAATTTAAAATGTTACGTGAATTTGGTTCACCTAACCATGACTTCCTTTATGAAATCGTGATGGCTTTTAGATTTTGTTTTAAAATACAAAATCATGTCTTTCCTCAGTTTTTGCCTTTGGCATTTTAGGTTCCTGAGTCTTGGTGGGAAATTTTAGCTTCAAGTACACAAGTGCCTGTTCTGTACTCCTTCTTTAATCACTGGATTTGCCATACAATAGCTACCTGCTTGTAGCACTTGGTGTGTTTTCCTGTGGATATTCACATTTTTCTGTCATAATTTAACTCTTCCTTTCTTTTGGTATATTCTTCTTCCCCTTGCTCTTCTAGAAATTTAAGTGATATCTATGAAGTGTAACAATGTCCATCAACCTATTTGCTGGATTTTCTCCTTTCTTAAACAGACCTCAGATATTTATATGAATATTTTTTCTCATGGACCAAGGAATATACTGTTGCTGAAAGCTGGACACCAAGAATTTACCAAGGTTTTGAACTGAATATTGATAAGGATCTTGAGACAATCTAATGCACTAGTTGTACCATAAAATACTCTTCAACTGTTACAAGTGAAACATTGTAGGAATATCATGTAACAGTAATGTTGGTGTATAGAAAGCATTTGGATAGGAGCCAACAACAGGATATACATCCTTCTAATGTGTCCCAAAATAGCACAATTCAGTCTGGAGGACTAGTGGATTTTCACCTCAGACTACAGGTTTGCAGCTGAGTGCTTCCTTTGTAGCGGCTGACAGCCCTTCATGTATGGAAATTGTGGCATATGTCTTGATGCATATACAATGGCCATAGTGTGTCTTGAAACAGCAAAAAGATGCACTCAAAAAATGACAGCAGCAAAAATGAGAACTTGATCTCCTCTTTGTCCTTTAGGGTGGGAACTCAAGCAATTTTTATGGGTTGTCTTTGATTAAATGACCTGAAGATGTTTAGGTATTACAGGCTCATTCTATGAGCTATTGTATAATCTGTAACAAAGTGGCATTAACTGTTGTCCTTTCTTCGTATCAGTATTTTCTAAGTACACTAAGCATAATTTAAAGAAAGGCACAAGATTATATTTTAGAAATCTGGAGCTTGATAATTGACATCTTGACATACTCTCCATTAGTATTTTTCTCTGGAAATCAGATTTTATAGACCAGTAGCCTGTGGAATGAAATCTTTGTTTCTCTTGCTCAGAAATGTTAATCTCTGCTTTTGCCTGAAGGCTCATTATAACAATGATGCATTTTAGAAAGTTTAAAATTTTGATTGCAACAGTGTATATGTGTTTACAGCCATATACCAAATATATTTAATGTGTGGGGACAATAAAACCACTGAAGCTTTGCAATTTGAGACTCTCTAGAAATAACTCTCATATTTCTCTGTGAAGCAGTTATAGAGAAAATGCTAGTTGTTCCCAGCTGAATTACTCTTTCTTCTCATTTAATTGCTTTGGCGTACTAAGGTTGGTAATTAAATATCACTTAAACTGTCCTGTAATTCTGTTGCTTTGGCTTTGTATGAGAAATTACATTTAAAAAAGAGTGATCATTTTCAAATTTCACTCTCCAGATTCTAGAATTTATAAGGACACTTTAAAGCAGGAGGAAGACAAGGACAAAATATGTGGGTTGAGACTGTGTAGAATTGAATATTGAAGAGCGGAAGTCTGTCTTTATGAATGAAGAAAATCTAGGTTTTCTCCAGCATTTTTCCCCATAGTTTTCAACAAGGAAAGGGTGACAAACTGGATATTTTATAAAGATCTAGAAGTGGTTCTGGTTATCACTGCAATACAGTTTAGTGTTTTATGAGAAAAAAGTAATCTCCTGCTCACCTTTTGCACAGTTGAAAAGGAGAGGAATAGGGTTTTCTACCCTTAAAAAATGGAAGTAACTGTCTGTACTCAGAAGTTTGATCGTATCTTTCCTAAACTATGTTAGGCTGCAGGTGAGCAGGCAGAAATGTCGGACATTGGTTTTTCAAATACTGCGTCATTTGTGTTTATGTTATGGTAATATTGATTAGTAGGTTGATGTTTTGGGGAATGGCTAGTTCTAGGCGTTTCGATCTCTAGCAGAAACATAACAGAGCTGGTTCTCAGGATCAGTTGGGAAAAACTTGATAAAGTGCCAGGACTTTATGAAGGACCTCTGATTTGCCTGTATCTGAGAGGCAGCCTGCTACATTTTGCAGATTTAAATATAGAAAAGTCTTTTTAACAACTGCTGAGCGGTTTATGGAAATGAAAACAAAATGCTCCCTGCTTATGTAGTGTGCTGGAGAGGTGTATGCAACTGTTGTAGAACAAAATAATTTTAAGTCTTTAAAAAAGCACATTGAAATTAATGCTACCGAGTGAAGTAATTGAGTGTATTTAAATGTAATTCACTGTGCCTGTATAAAATAGTGGTGCTTGTATGAATTCTTTTAAAAAGCTTAGAATAATTGTGAATATGTGTATCATAGATATATGTTCATAAGGTTAGAATAATGTCTTACGTTGTTGAAAAACTGTGTCCAGGTGCTTTCTTTACAGCCATTAGAATAGCTGTAAAACTTGTCTGGAAAATTGAGTGTTTTGTTACAAGAAATGTTGACTAGAATTAGCAGATTTTTGCTGGTGCAGTGGTCTGTATTTTACTCCAAAAGCTGATGACTTGAAAGTGTCATGTTCCTGCAAGAACTGCGGTGATTATTAACTGTGTAGTAGGTAATACCTAGGACTACTTAAAAACAAGGTTAAAAGACTATTTACATCTTCCTAGTTTCTTTATTATTCAGTAATGTTCATTACTCACTTCTAAATTTTTTTTTGTTTTACTGGGATTTCGTATGTCTGTATTTTGGTTTATCTGCATAGCATGAGAGGAAGGGTACTCCTCTGGGTGCACTGGATATGGATCTCAAGAAAGGTGCTTCTTATTTTGGCCAGAGTGGCCAGTGCAGCTCTGTAAATATGCTTTTAATTTTGATCCCTTTTATGCAGCTGTCAGCAATCTCCACTGAGAAATTTTCTATATAGGAATCACACCCTTTTTATTTGGCATCCTATCCATTGAGTTTACGTGGCTTCTTGAATGTTGCTAGTATTGTAGCTGAGACAGTTGAAAGCAGAAAGAATTGCACTGGTTACCTTCTGTGGGAGTGTATTCCAATATTTGGAAGCTACTCCTGGCAATAACTGTGTAACTTACTCCACTGGTAGAATAAAGTAGATTCCCCTTTGGGGATTGTAATAAGAAATGAAAACGTTCAGTGAGTCAAAGGGAACTGTGGCCAGCAGTTGTTCATGGAGCTGCCTCTGTAACACAGAGCAAATACCACCCTTCTGAATTTTGTTAAGAGCTCCACCTGTAGGGTTGTAAATTGACCTTAGATGAGAGGTCAAAGTAGAAACTTAGTCCTGTGGCCAAAACTGTGTTGCTGAAATGGATAAATAAAGCTGGTATCTTTGGTCTGTCTATTCTGTGGGTAAGCAAAGATGCCGACCTTTCAAGGTGTTTTGCTTTGGTATTTTTGTCTTAATAAAATAAAGACTTGAAGCTTTTCAAGTGTGTCACTTCATGACGTTTTTTATTGAATGCAATTAAAATATATTTTATGACACTTTAAACAAAGACAAGTAGATCTCATTTGGCTACTTGAAGATTCTACAGGAGACGAGTACAATTGTCCTTTTTCTTGGCTTCATTTTCTTTAGGTTTTTTCCTTACTGATACCTCTTGAGATTTTCAGTGCTTAAGCTGAAGTCTAGTTCAGTTTACATTCTAAGTCTAAGGAAGCTTATGCCAGCAGATTATTATTTATCTCTGCAATTGGAGTGTTCTCTGTATTTTACTCTTGTTTTAATACTGTGGATTCAAAAACACTTACCTGAAGGGTTCAGTAAATGCCTGTATCGATGCTGCCAAATACTTATTATTTCAATCTATTAACAATCTTTTCTGGCCTTGTGCTACAGTCAGAGCTCTGTGATTGTGGAAAGTAAACCAACTGAAGTACCTATGCAGGGAGCAAGAGTTAGAGGTAAGCACTTTCTGTTTGGTTTCTTCCTCTCTCAGGCCATGCACTAGATATACTGTGTTGTCCACTAAGCTGCTGCAGCTAGACAGCTGAACCAACATGTTTCAGGGTAGTATCATTAACTGAGTGCTGATACTGGACAGGATGAATCAGCTTCCATTTATTTGCAAATTGGCAAAACGTCATGTTCTTCCTCTGCTCTTCCTCTGTGAAACTTTCATCCGTCTTCCCTGCTGCTCTTTAGCAAATAACAGTGTGTCCTGATATGCAGAAACAGGAAAGTTTTAAGCAAGATACTGACTGATTTTGTTCAGCACTGAGGCAGTGAGACACAGGATGTAGTTCACTAGGCGTTGGYACCAAGGAGAATTTTCTTCCTTGTAATCTGGCAAAATGCCATATCTCCTCACCAAAGTGACTGAAACAAAACATACTTTTCCTCATCGTTATGCAAGAATTAAAATAATAAACGGTTTTGAGATCTTGGCAAGCATCAATTTGGATTTTAATGAACTTTAATAATCTCTTAAGTAAAGTCATAGTTAAATAATTTTTTATTAAGTCACTTATTACTAACATGGCTCTAGGATCCCAGGCCCAGTTTGGAAAGCTGCAAGGAGAAGGAAGGCAAGCCTCTGCTTTGCATTCAAATGGGAAAATGGCTCGCTGTGATAGGCAGTTTTCYCCCTCCTCTACACTTTTATGAAGCTTGACTCCATTGTGGGTCTGCTACAGTGTTTTTTGTTTGTGTGTCACAGCAAGAATTTTGGGTGTGTCAGAGACAGGAACACGAACAAAGGTCAGGCAGGATGGCAGGTAGGAATCGTGGCTGGTAAGTATGCCTGCAGGGAGGATATTTGTATGAGATGGTGGTATTTGGCTTGGGAGGGGAAATGACAGTGTTCTTTGGTTGAAGTGTTTACATGGCAGTACTTATCTCAGTAGCTAGGCTCTGTTGAACCTGGAAAATGGTATTTAAAAGTAAGTCTTCATTGATACTGATTCTGGTTTTCATTTTATTTGTTCTGTGCAATAGAGAGCAATAGCTTTGGGGTGCAGAGGAATTAGAAGGGGACAGAAGAGAGGTCAGAGTGTAAAAGAACAGGATTTTGCAAAAAGGCTATAAAGCAAAACGGTTACAGTAAGTATAATGCGAGAGGGGGGTGGCTGGAGTCCTCTTGCCAGCAGACAGCCTGTCCCAGCACTCAGCAAAATAACAGCAGTCAACCAGAAAGGAATCCAGTCAACTTGGAAAGGCATCCAGACTGTGGGCTCTGAAAGGTGGGAGCTGGGAGGTTCTTCCTTTTCAGGCAGATACGTTTTAAAAGCTACTGCTTTTGTCAGTTTTCAGCTGATAAAAAAATATTTATGCTGTTATTAAGCTTATATGATCCTTGGGAAACATGACAAAAAGGCTTGAAACTTACTATGTATTTTCAGATAGATTTTGAAAGTGTGTTTGGTACATGCAGTTTTTACAGTTTGTCTCAGTGATGTGCAATAAAAAGATAAATAAAAATGTATCCACAGGCAATGGAGGTGGCTCAGCAGAAACACTAGCAAATTCTGTGGAAAAGCTCTGAGTGCTGAGTGCTCTGCTGGACCTGTCCTTGAGTTTGTGTGTGGGTGAGTCTCTGATACTGGCTGACAGCAAGGTTGGTTCAGTGAAGCTGCAAAAATAAGGGAGTTTGCGAGCTCTAGAAGAACCAGGAAGAATTGAAAAGTTCATGGGGAGGTATCAGAGTGGCTGTGGTGGGACTTCCTTTACTGAGGAAAGGAGTAATTCGACAATGAGTAGTAAGGACAGAGCACTGTGAACTCTACAGTTCAGTGTCACTAGCAGCAATAACCTGTTCCTTTGAATCATAGCAAAGTAAGAATAAGAAACTAAAGAGTGGCACAGAATGAGCTTAGCATGGATTGATTTCTGTGCTCAGTGTAAAAAGAACCCCAAACCCTGAACACGTGGGCAGTATCTGGTCCTTTGAAAAGATCCTTTAAAAGGAAGGAGAAATGTCATTGTGTTACTCATAGTGCCAGGTGTGTTTGAGGGAAACAGAGCTTAGCTTTTCATTTTGGTCTGATGAAGAAGGGTTCTGATTTAATTTAAGAGAGACTTTTTTTTTTTTTCTTTTCTCTAGAGGGGATAGATCTGCTAGTGTTTTTCCACAAGAACGCCACTTGGGTGTTTTCTAACTAATGTTGGAACTAATGTTCTAGTTATCAAGTTACGGTGAACACTTCTCATTCCTTCCCCTGTCAATTAGGAGAAAATAGCAGGGAAAAGGGGGTTTGAAGTAATTATTTCTTAGAAGGGGAGAGGTGGATTTGGTAGTCAATTGCTAAGACTGTAGTTTAATGGGTTTTGGTATTATTGGAGAGCTGGATATTTTGGAAAGCATGCCTGTACTGTGGATGGCTGTTCTAGAATCTGTCTTTTAATATATTCCAAAATTAGGACTTAAAACCAGATGTAGCACAACATTAATTAATCTCCGTGTACTTTCCCTTGTCATGCAGTGCTTCTATGATAGCTCTATGCCAGAAAGCCGGGAAGAGGGCAGTCTCACCACAAGCAATTTCGTTTTACAGGAACAAAACCTTAATTCCCAAGTTTCTTCACAAATACAACCATGTTAAATAGAAGATCTGTTTAGGATTGCCTAACTACTTCTATAGCAGTTAGAGAAAACTACATGGAAAAACTACAATAATAAAGCATTTATATTTCTAGCTCATCTGTAAGATTTTCTTTCCTTTTCTGTTAATCTAATATAGGTACAACTGTACAATCYGCTATTCTCTTCTGTTTCATTTTTACTCATTTTCTTATTTGTTGTTTCTCTTCCTAAGTGAAATGAGTGGAGTCAGCTCAACAGAGCCAGCCAGGTTTCTGTAGACCAGGGACATGTTATTTGTGGCCTATAGTTGGGAAACCACTGGTATTAAGTTGTTCTTTAAATCTGCTTCAGCAGCATGATAACTAGAGAAGGATGTCATCCCTCAGGAGGGTTCAAACTCGATGCAGTGCTAAGGAGTAGGAGAGAAATCCTATAGCTTGCTTGACCACAGGCTATTTAAATCACTCAAAACTCTGGTTGAAACACTGATCTCCCTGGACAATTAATTATAGCCTCTTTCTGATAATTCTTTGCCCTGCTCTTTCTTGATGCTGTGAAAACGGTATCTCTATCCAGTTTGTTGGTAGATTATATAAATACTTGCTAGATTTTGTGAACAGGAGATATGAACTTCATTTTGAACCAGCATTTCTGTTTTCAGACAGAAATGGTTACTTGTTAGGTAGGGGTATTTAGGAACAGTCAACTGTATCCTAGAGGCAGCTGCTCTTCACAGACATCGCCTGTCCACTTTTCAAGGTGCAGGATGGGGACGGGGCTGCTGGGACACTGAGCCCTGCTGAAGACTGAAATACTGCTGGGCAGCATATGTGGATAAATTCATGAAAGACTGGGATCAAAGACTTGTAGTGTGGGAAGCAGCCAGCTGGGGAATGAAATCAGAAGCCAGTTCAGCAATCCACTTTTTCAAAAGATAAAAAATGAGCCAGCTGAAAGCTTTCTGAGGGAGCCAAAGCAAAGGCCAAGGCAAAGAAAGGGAAGAAAACTTGGTGCCAAACTGCTGCCTGCATGTAAGATCCCAAGCTTGCTTCCTCTCCCACTGAAGTTGTCAGGGACATAACTAAGTGGAGTTGGTGGTGTGAAAAGCCCTGTCCCTGCATGAGGGAAAGTGATCTAATGAAAGAGCTTTGTGACTATTTGTGGTACAAGGTGAGCTAACTGAGGAGCTGTGTACTAAGTGTGAGGGGCTTTCCTACCTTACATAGTAAGAGACCAAGGCATCTGGTGAGGTCTGGGTGTCTGTGTCCAACTCTGTTTGTAGGAAAGGTTTCCATTTGTGTTCTTACTCTGAAATGGAAAAGACAGGCTTTGGGTGGAGGCCAGGTCATTTCACAAGGCCTGAAGAGACCAAAACATCCTGAATGAAATCTCATACATGGCAGCGCTAGGTGTTGGAAAGTTGCTTTCATGTATGTTTTATTTATTGCAGTGTCTCTTGTAATTGCTTTTCAAGGTAATTTGTTATATATCTCATCTGTATTTGTATATCTGAGATATATAGAACTATTAGAGCTGTGCAGGAAAGAGGAAAAGATAGCAAGACAAAAACAACCGCCAAAAAACTCCAAACCTAAAGGAGCTTTCATTTAAAGGTAGTAGACTGCTTTTTAATAGAAGGTCTTGCAAGTTTTTCTCAGAAGGAAGAGGTGGGACTTGCCTTGTTTTGCCCAGATGATGACTTGCATGCCAGTTTAATTCAAAGTGAAATAAAAATTGTTTGTCTTTCTGTCTACACAGAACATTTTGATGTACCTTGATTTCTCCAAGTGTATTTTGTGAAAAAAAGTTGAACCATTCCACCTAGTCGTCAGAAGCAGAATTCTGAAGGTGTGCAAGGACACCAAGTGTTGGTCTCCCAGCTTCCAAATTCCTCAGGAACCAGAATTTGGTCAAGTCTTGACTGGTCTGTTTATTGTCTCCCATTTTCAACATTCTTCTCAGGACCTGTGGTACTAATTTATGAACTCCATTACAAATTCCAGTACTGCAGGTCAGTAGGTGGTGTAGAGGTTTTAAGTAATTCCAGGTTGTTTGGGTATGGGGGTAGATAGGGGTGTTTGATTGAATCAGACTGAAGTGAGGTGTGGTTTATCTTGTTTTTACTCGATTGAAGTAAAACAAATGACAGGGAAGTATCCTAATATAATTGTAATCAACTTTTGTGAGGTATGGACAATTGGTTGTGAAGTTACAGTTACAGGAAACTAAAACATTCATGAAATTGAAGTATTGGAGATGAATCTGTTCTTGACCTTTAAGTCAAGAATAATTTCCAGTATATATTTGTAAATAATTTTCATAACTCATTGCTAAACAGTACCTGTGGTTTATTTTGAAACCTGAGAACATTTCAAACACAGTACTTTTTTTACTGCAAACTACTGCTGCAGGGAGAAGTCTTCAGCTGTATATTCATAAAGAATAGTTGAACCAAAAATCTACTCTCCCACACCCTGCCTTTGCTGAAGGCTTGGGCAGCAAATTTTTTTGTGCTGGGGAACTGAAAAAGGGCAGTGACTCTTCATTTGAAATCCAAACTTCTATTTCTTGGTTTCAYGTGAACTTGAACCATTTGTGGATTGCCAGTTAGAAGGGAAGAAGTCTATCTCATCACATGTTCTCAGATCTGTTGGGGACTAAACCTCCTCTTTCTGCAGGGCCAATAATAATGTAAAATCTTTTAAAAATTTGACTTGCCATCTGGTATTTGAAAGTTGACACTAGAGTATTGTTTCTGCTTCATTTGTCATCCCATTACTCAGTAAAGATTATGGATGGGTATAAGGAGATAGAAAAGTAAAAAAATCTATTTGAGGTATAATCTTTTGTATTAAGGGCAAAAGCCAAAGAGTAGATAAGCACTCTAATCATAAATCATAGGTGTGCAATACACTGAACTGGGTTGTCTTCCCAGTAATCAGTATCTTCTCTTGAGCACCTTGTTGGGAATCTTCTGACATAAAAGCTGCAGCAGGAGTGTGCTCCATGTTTCTTGGATTCTAGTGTATTGCATTAAAACCTTTACAGTCGTTATGGAACTTTTAACAGCTAGTACACAGAGGTTAGCTCCAGTACATTGTTGCAGCACGCACCAAGCAGATACCCCGCCTGATCCCACGCGTGTGTGTAAGTTTGTGTGTGTGTGCATGGGTATGCACAGGCATCCGTGCACGTGTGTTGGTCTGCACAACAGTCGGGTCTCAGTGGAATGGCTCTTTTGAAGTATTAACTAGATGAGGAGATAAGAAAGTTACTTCTGCTTTTAAGTTTGAGATATAACAACATCAGAAACTCTCTTTTCTAGTTCTCCCACATTTGCGTTTTCTTTTAGCAAGAAGTAAGGGCAGAATATTGGCAATGGCACCTCTCCCTGTGCAGTGCTTTTCAGGTGGGGGTTTATTTCTGTGGATGTGGCTTCCTCAGGTATCTTCCCTGCTGCCCCTTCCCGGTGTCACCGCCTCGCCCGTCGCACGCGGTCCGTGACTGACATCTTCTGGTGGCGCTTCCGTACTGCACAGTAGCGTGGGCTGCAACTAATGAAGAACATTATAGAGCCCTAGAGTGTACAAAAGCCCGTAACTGCTTTCTTGAAATTGTCATGCTGCGGTTTGTTTCATAACCCTCAGAATCAGTGTCGTTGTGTTCAGCTTCATCATCTTATTTACATTTTCAAAGTATTGCTCAAATTCTGTATTTGCATCATTAATCTGGGTTTCCTTTGCAGAATTCTTGAATTTGATGACATTGAAAAAAAGCTGGGGGGGGAAAAGAAAAACAACTCTTCCTTCCACCCCCATCGAATCTACAGGGTTCAAAACTCGATGATTTCCACCCATTCCAGCCTGGAAATGGGGGGGAGAATTTAAAAAAAAATAAGTATCAAATAGATGAGATGTATTTTAACTGCATTCTGAAGTCTAATGAATTTTTAAAATGCATTTGGCCTCTAACCTGCACCTTTGGGTACCTTTCGGTGTGCTGTCATGTAACGGCACAGCCTCATAACAGCACAACTTTAGATTCTCCTAAGTACAATTTCCTTTACTAAAACTTAAAGTGATGTGTTTTGGATGCTAGACCACTGCCTCTGATATTTCCCAGGAATTTATTTAGCTTCTGTGTGTATATGCACAAAGCAGGGGGAAGATAGGTATGTGTTTAATTTAAAAGAAGCTGATGGTTTTGTTTACAGGAATTACATTCTAGTCCTTCATCTCCATTCCTCTCTGCATTCCTTTCATTCAGGAGCTCAGACTGTTTACATGGTCCGATTCCCTGGCATTATGCTAAACCCTGGATAGAAAGATTTCTCCAAAGAGGTCTGCATGAGAAACTCCCTTCAAATGAATGGTCTGTGTAGGGAGCTGGTGGCAATTTAAAGATCGAGACTGCCAGCATTAGCATGGGGTATTTGGCAGCAGTCTTAAAACAAGGGCTGTTGCTCATGCTCCAGATGCCTGCTTGCTTCTTTATGTGTTTGGGGATATGGCGTCCTTGGGCTTGGGACACACCATAGCCACTCGCTAGTTGTGTTTATTCCTTGAATTTCTTTAAAGCAAACAAAATCTTCTAGAATACTTTCTCTTCCCAACTCTGACTGCTTGAGCAGGCAGTCCCAACCAGAGTTTTGTGTAGCCCTGTTTCCAGCAGTGTCCCTACTGTCTTGAAGTACAAGGAAACTTCAGGACTGCTGGCACTGCCCTGCAAGAGCTTTCTCATGATTTTAAGAAAGTGAGGTATCCAACCTTGTTCTTCCCTTGGGCCACCAGTGATTTTTGAGTGCTCTGCCTGTGTGTGTTAGCCTGAGTGGACAGAGCTGCTTGTGACATAAGCAGTACAAGTTGAAATATCCTTTCAGGCACTTTGCATTTCTATATCAAAAAATGTACTCTTTTTCTATGAGGTTTGCCTTCCTGAAAGTCCTCAAATGCCTTGTGAAGATTGTTCAGAACCTATTTTTTTTCCTCATGAAAACTTGAGGCTTTCTCTTCAGACGCCTTCCCTGAAATGAGACCAATTACTGAGACAACAGAGTTGTGGGTGAGCATTTCAATTAACCTTATCTATTTTCACTTTTTTTGTGAGGGGTCTGGTTTGAGTGCAACATACGCAGCATTAAAAGCATAGGCCCTAAAATCCACAGCTGAGATAATTGAAAAACTACGACTAACAGGATGATCCATCTCCCCTTTCTTTTTGTTATTTTGATGTGGTTTTGATCAGATTGATGTGACCAGCACTTAGTGAGGCTTTGCAACTCCTGCCATTATGTGAACTTGAGAGAGCATGTTGTGCTGAAGGGTAGAATGAGGCCAGCACTGAGAGGGGTTCCTAAACCCCTGCACAGTCACTTGAGAGCTGAGTGCCAGAGTAATGCTGGGCCTCAGCATTACTGTGCAGGGCCAGCTTGTCAGAGGGGAGCTCTGAATGGTTTGGGAGAAATTTATTTTGAAATTGCCATTAAACTGAGGTGCCCACTTACAGGTCTCTGGTGGCACCTGAATTCCAGTGTAGTCACTGAGGCTCATGTAGAGAATGATGTTGTTCTTTAAGGCACAATCCCACTGCTTTATGCATGGAATTGTTTCACTGGTGAAATTTCTGCTGTGTACACTTGGAATTAAGCAGCAGCTACACTTACAGATTATGTGGATACCTATGATCAGATATCTTAAGCCAAATACCCACCTTCACTAGAAAAGGATCCCCTTTTTCACCATCCACAAGTACCAGCATTTTCTAAAGAAAGTCTATTCCGAATTGCCTTCCTGGACAAGTAATTTTAGTTTTGTGCAGTCAGTAGGTAGCTCTGTCAGAAATCCAGTCCTATTCCTTTTTATAGAAAAGAGTTTTTTAAAACAATTTGTAAATGTAATTGAAGCATTATAAATTATTTAATACCTTTTAAGAAATTCATTTCTGTAGCCCCTGGACATTCAAAACCATGTCAATTCACCTCCAATTCTCTAGAACTGGAGAATTTCCTGAGAATTGTAATACATTAGTCTCTCTCAAAATACTCAGCAGCATCCTGAGCAGGTTGAAAAATCTTCCACCTTCTTTATGAAAGATGAATCTGGTCAGGCAGTTTCCATGACTGCATATGTAGACATACAGTAAATACA